>NW_027262503.1:0-28606 GCF_902827115.2 Pseudochaenichthys georgianus
TGTGTGTTTGTTGGGTGTGTGTGTGTGTGGTGTGTGTGTGTGTGTGCATGCAGCTACTTTGTATTTAACTGAATTTACATTTGGGCATATAAACAGGATTTATAAATGTGGAAATACGCGTGCACATGCAGTGTGTGGTTTGTGTGAGTGAGTGCATGGAAGTGTTATGACTTTGCATCCAATACCTCATTAAAGTATTAAGTGAGGTCTGTATTTAGGAAGGCTCGGGACTGTATGGTGCTAATCCTTTTAAACACAACCTCTGTGAGTAAAGGGGGAGACATAATTAATTTGTATGTGTTAGATAGATGTATAAAACGAGAGGCTAGAAAAAACAACAGCTTAAAAATATTTCTTATCTTTTTGTTGAGGACTAACGGACTGCTTTTAAAATAAATTCAAAGGTGTGAGGGTGTCTGGGGATGGCTGTTTTTTGTCATGGAAAAAATAATCATAGCTTATGAGAAGAAAGATTTGGTAATCTTTGGTAAGGATCTCCTTTTCCGTTATTAGAAACCAAATATTAATACGGATATAAATGCACACACGGAAAAGATGTAACGTTGACTTTAATTAATTGTATTATGTCAACAGATTTCACATTATCTGTTGACTATTTTGTTTTATAAAATGTATTTGTGCCGTTCAGGAACCTGTGACCTACGTTTTTCATCATTGCATAACTACAGTAAACTCTAGTTGTTTATATGACATGACAATACATCATTGAATCTGAATCATTACTGTTTTTTGCTTAGCTGAAAGCAATAATATTAAATGTATTTAAACGTATTGCTTTCAACTAACCTAATACAGATATGTGAAATCTGTTGACATACAGTAATACAATTAATTAAAGTCAACGTTTACCAGTAGAGACGTGCCATAGAGAACATGTTGCGAAACACAATAGCCATCATGTGTAGTTCTGGGAGGCGTTCGAGTCCAGTTCAACTTTTCAGTTCAGTGCACAGAAGTAACAAAAAATTGCAAACACATCATTTAATTGAAATCAAGGACTCACACGAACAAAACTGTTTTAAAACAAATGTGAGACTTCACTGCCATCTGCTTTCTACGAACCAACAAACACAAACTCAAAGGGGCGTGGCCTAGCTACGGCTTTAGTATCCCTGCTCATGCTCATTAGGTGAGCCTTTTGTACACACCCCATCATATGAGTACTGGAAGGGAAGCCACCCATTTACACATGAATACAAATTACATTCAAATAGAAATATATAAAAATATACATATACATAGTGAATTAACATTGAGTAATTAATGCGCAGACTGAAAACTCATCTCTTTCGGCTCCACCTCGAGCGATAGAATTACTAACAAAGAACTGCTAACAGAGCACTTATATACTAATAAACGACTGGCTTATCTATGGCCAGTTGAGTAGCACTTGAAATACTGGCTCTACGAAACCTGATGTACTTTATGATTCTGTTTTCTTCATCTTTGTATCTTGTTGGTCGAATGCACTTATTGTAAGTCGCTTTGGATAAAAGCGTCAGCTAAATGCAATGTAATAGTAATAATCTCTATGAAATACACAGTAAAAAACACGGAATATGTTTACAATGTGTTAAAACAATGTCCTACTTATTCAATGTAAATCTGAGTCACATGTGTTTTCTTGTCTGTTCTGCCTTTGATTTATTAATTATCAAGGTTGTCTGTTTGGTTTTGTAAACTGGAATCACATAAAGTTTGAATAAATATCACCAAATATCAGCAGCATGACACAGATATTACAAAAAGCCGCAGCCTCTCCAGCCCCGCTGAGAGATTAATATCCAAATCAGACGGAACAGGTCCAACTTCTCATTAATATGTTGCTGTTTGTATTTCCATGCATGAGAATGCACAGTGCAGAAATGAATGGCTGCAGCACACACCTATAGGATTACAGTTGGATTGTTTTTCTGTTCCTAGAGAGAGTATTGCTGGTGAATTCTGTAGCTTTGTTTTCATTTTTGTACTGCATATTCATTTTTTTTAAAGCGAAAAAGTGACAGATAGTACAATTGAGAAGAAGGTGAAAAGGAAAATAATGACAAAGGTGAGTTAGAAAAAGAGGTGAGTCTGTGTTTTGGATAACAAGTGGAAGACAGAGAGGTCTCCCCCTTGTTTCTCACATGACTGAGCATCCAGCCACCTTCACCCCAGGGCTGTGTGTGTGTGTGTGTGTGTGTGTGTGTGTGTGTGTGTGTGTGTGTGTGTGTGTGTGTGTGTGGTGTGTGTGTGTGTGTGTGTGTGTGTGTGTGTGTGTGTGGTGTGTGTGTGTGTGGTGTGTGTGTGTGGTGTTGTGTGTGTGTGTGTGTGTGTGAGATGGCAAAAAGTAACTTAAAGGTCAAAGACAAAACTCAAAAGATCAATAAGAGAGGAATGGAGATAGTATAAATGTCAGACTGATAAAGGAATTGAATGACAAACTGGAAGATGAACGGTTTAAAAAAAGAGATCTGCATCCTGTCTTCTAAAAATAGCAAAGATTGACTCATGTCCTGCTTATCAAACATATTTGATAGAGCCCCTTTTATGCTTTGGGGGTTTTCCCTCTCCTGTAGTGTGTTCTATCACTACATACTGCATCTGAACATCAGCAGGAGAGGACTCTTTAAAGTAGACACACCATACTGATATACACCTGCACATCAGCAGGAGAGGACTTTTTAAAGTAGAGACACTACATACTGATATACACCTGAACATCAGCAGGAGAGGACTCTTTAAAGTAGAGACACTACATACTGATATACACCTGAACATCAGCAGGAGAGGACTCTTTAAAGTAGAGACACTACATACTGATATACACCTGAACATCAGCAGGAGAGGACTCTTTAAAGTAGAGACACTACATACTGATATACACTGAACATCAGCAGGAGAGGACTCTTTAAAGTAGAGACACTACATACTGATATACACCTGAACATCAGCAGGAGAGGACTTTTTAAAGTAGAGACACTACATACTGATATACACCTGAACATCAGCAGGAGAGGACTCTTTAAAGTAGAGAGATACATACTGATATACACCTGCACATCAGCAGGAGAGGACTCCTTAAAGTAGAGACACTACATACTGATATACACCTGAACATCAGCTGGAGAGGACTCTTTAAAGTAGAGTCACTACTCAGGCTGATGTTCAGGTGTGTTCTACCATGGTAGAACATGGTTCATTTAGCAGGGGCCGCTACGATGGTGTGTTAATAGCGTACGAAGACGCCTGCGCTGCTAAACTAGCGGAAAATCCAAAGCCAGCTGCAAAGGCACCGGGGCTTTTACCTATCGACGAGGCTTTTGAAAAAAGGCACTTTATTGGGAAATAAATATGGTCACTTTGAAGAGTCAAAACTGCTCTTGGCTTTTGTTTGTTTGTTTTGTTTGTTTTTGTTCATAGTAGTAATGCTCATGTGGAGTACTTCGTGACCACAGAGTGTGAACGTTGTGATCAGCTGTTTTAGCGCAGTTCTCCAGTGATGGGGGGAGTCTCCCTCCGCAGCCGGTTGGCGTAGTTTTGGCACAGTTCCGTTGTACAGACCGACGTTAACAGCAGCCCTGTCTGTGCACACGGAGACCGACTCTGTCGTCCGGTGATCTAACCGCCTTCTGGAAAAGCTTCACAAGTACGTCGGTACGCAAATGCGCTTTGTGACACAAGTGACGGTACGCATTTCAGATTAGGCACATAACCTGCGTACCAGTTATGTGCACCCCTGTACTACAGCAAAAGTATTCTCCGTCGGGACTTCCTGCAACACCACCACGCCGTTATCAAAGATGTTCTATTGAGAAGACGATCACTACGTGACAAAAGTTTTCAAAACCGTGGCTACTGAAATCAATCTTACTAACTGCTGTCTGTGCAATTTACTCCGCGAGTTGGCAGACTTTATTTTGCTTACTTTAACATCATTTTTCATGGTGGGGCTAAGCCATTTCTTGGTATGGGTGTTGCCTACCCCAGCCATACCCTGGCGCTGCCGCTGGTGGCAGGTATGGGGCGGGCCATTCTGCACATGCGTTAAATGCGTTAAATATTTTAACGCAATTAATTCAAAAAATTAATTACCGCCGTTAACGCGATAATTTTGACAGCACTAATATATATATATTAGGGCTGTCAGTCGATTAAAATATTTAATCGCGATTAATCGCATGATTGTCCATAGTTAATCGCGATTAATCGCAAATTAATCGCACATTTTTTTATCTGTTCTAAATGTACCTTAGAGGAATATTTTTCAAGTTTTTAATGCTATTATCAACATATGAGTGGACAAATATGCTTTATGCTAATGTTTATTATCATTTGAACAATGACAAAAATGTTCATGAATATTAAACACAACAACCTCTGAACATTACAAATATTCGCCTCAATTCAACCTGGAACCTCTCATACAATAATACAATACAAAGTGTGTGTGTGTGTGTGTGTGTGTGTGTGTGTGTGTGTGTGTGTGTGTGTGTGTGTGTGTGTGTTGTGTGTGTGTGTGTGTGTGTGTGTGTGTGTGTGTTCGTTGGAGCTATGTGCAACTCAAGGCATATGCTCGAACGGGAGCTGCCTGGACGCTGCAATCATATTGCGCACACTATCCGTGCTGAGTGTGCTGACTGTTCGTACAATGTCCCACTGTCTGGCTTCCTGCATAAAGTCAAGTGCTCGGCGCAGTTGTCGGCGAAATGTCGCCCCTCTGTTTTCATTTAAACATCCCCTTATATCCGTTAGATCAGCTAGCTAGCACCAACAACAACAATACACGTAAGGTCTCTCTCGCTCGCGCCACACATACACTCACCCTCCCGGTCCTCCCGATGGCCAGTCGGTGCCTGCCGGTGAGCGTGGAAGTGTGGTCTGCCACAAGCAGGCAGCAGGAGCGGGGCTGTCAGCATCAGCTTGTAGATGGTATTTTAAACTCGATGCGCTCTGAAACTACGGGGCGGCCGAGGAAAAAAATACACATGCGTTAATCGCGTTAAAATAATTAGTGGCGTTCATTATTTTTTGCGTTAACGCGTTATTAACGCGTTAACTTGACAGCCCTAATATATATATCATATTATTATCGGTTATCGGTCTTGAGAAGCAGGAAGTTATCGGTATCATTTTCAAAAAACCAATATCGTGCATCCCTATCGCATATATATCTAGAAGCAAGCTTGCAGCATTTTTATACACAGCATTTTTGTAAACGGAGGAGCTACAAAAATGGCAACGTCAAAGAAAAGCACACCGTGGTCAACCGAGGAGGTGACGACGTTCCTACATCTCATTGGGGATGATAAAATCCAGCGGGAGCTCGACGGGAGCCCCGCCTACACTGCGTTGCTACCCCAGGTCCTAACTGTAATGGAAATACGCCACGGCTTCGGATGGCCAGCGAGGCAGCCCGAGGCCTGAGCGAGGACGCTTAAACAGGGCTACCCCGCTGCAGTGGAAATGTGCCATAAGCCGAAATTGAGCCAGAACCTTTCCTTTTTTTGTTTTACCATTTCATTAAGTGATTGATATTTCAGGCTGAGAGGACAATGGCCTGTTAAATATGGTTGATTAAGCTGTGTACTTCTAGCCGACAGTTATGTTAGCATTAGTTAGACCCTTAAGAAAAACGCGGGCAAAAATCCTTGATTATGCGATCCAACATGCGGGGTTTTATGTGATTTTATGCGGTGAAATTACGAAATATGCGAAAAGTTGCGAAATATGCGAAACAAATTAATATTGGGCTGTCTTATTTATTCTCTCTCACACACAACCTACCACTAACGTTAAACAACTTTACTATTCAATTAAACACATTCAATGTTTATTTATTGTAAAATAAATTGGGCTATTTTAATCACACTCTCTCACACACACACACTTCTCCACCTCATTCTGTTTTCATTTACTCGTTCGTTATCTGACCCGCTTCAATCTTGTAGGCTTCTCACCTCGTTTCTTGTAACCCTCAAAAGGGTTTTGGAGGTTGATGCCTCGGTGAACGTGAGTTGTTTGGCTTTCTTGTCCGCAGCAGCAGAAAGCATTTTCGAATCTTTGAATTAATCAAAGCGGGTCGTCACCGTGGATGTTCTCTTATGCTCCAACCAGAGATGTTCACAAGTCTTTTTTTTCAAGTCCAAGTCTCAAGTCTTTGGTCACGAGTCCAAGTCAAGTCTCAAGTCTTTGTGGGGTGAGACTTGATCAAGTCTTTGGTCACGAGTCCAAGTCAAGTCTCAAGTCTCATAAAAGTCTCAATAAAAGTCTCATGTCTCTTCTGGTTGTAATAAGCCTTCTATTGTCTGCTGCTATCCAGTCTGTTAAGAATACTGCACAGCTATATCTAAGAAATTCAAAGCATTTACTGTGTTATTATCACTCCTCTATCTATTAGCATACAGTATCAGTACTGATTAGTTGTTTGTTATATGATCACTTTAAACAGGCTATTGCAATGCAATATGAGGGAAAACATCACACTTTAGCTAAATGCAAACAACTTATAAGCAAAACACTTCAGAATCAGAAATCAGTATCACAAATACTTTATTAATCCCCCGCAGGGAAACTGTGTTAAAAGTACTTAAAAGTAAACATTTGTTCTGTGCCATTTGCAACTAAAAAACTATTGCTGCAATATTATCTGAAATATACTGAACTGGTGATATTAAAACATGACCTGTTCCAAAAGAGATATCTACCATTAACACCATTTACCAGCCAAATTCTGGTAAATCATGCATGTGGCTGGTACTGTATGTTGCACGCACCAGCCAAAAATAACAATGGCAATCTATTGAGTGGCTGGTAAAATGTCAACATTCACTAGGCTAGCCATTTGGGTGGACAAAAATGTTAACATTTGACCTCTGCAACCGTATTGTTTAATTACAGTGGGTCTCTAATTACATATTTTAAGTCTACCATAAATAAACATATTCCTCTATCCTCTCACTCAAACCAAGTGTAATGGTAACCTGATAAACCTGTAACATTAACCTTACGTGGTCAACAATAAACCTGTAACCTGCCTATAAACCGACAGATGTATTTATGTATGTAACTATGTATTTTTCTACATTTAACATTAGCCAGTAGATGGTGGCAGCGGAATGTAATGATTAACGTTACCGACCTTTTTTATGCCATGTCAAGAGTTGGATGTCAACGCCACTCAACGCAAACAAGTGTGACAAGCAAACATTCACTAATTTTTTCAAATATTCAGTTACAAAGCTTGGAACAAGCTAAGTTAACATTACATAGCTGATGCTGAGTTAAACATGTTTGTCTTTAGCAGAAATGTTCGTCGGTAAATGAGATGGATTAGATTTTTTCATCTTGGTGTTTTCTCTCTCGTGTGAGTTCCACACATTCACTCTACGGTGTTGTTTACCTTCTGTGATGCGCGAGCTGATGACGTTGCGTCATCATCACTTCACGTCAAGACGAGTTAACTTTTTTCCCCCTCAACTTTGTGTGGAAAAATGCGGGGATTATGCGGCCTTTTGATAAATATGCGGCCGTTTAAAAATCTGCGCCATTTTGCTGATTATGCGGTAAATTCTGCGATTGCAGAATCGCGTTTTTCTGGAGGGTCTAATTAGTTAGTTAACAGTAAGTAAATATAAGACTAACCTATGTATGTACTCCAGCTAGCCGGCTAACCTACATCTGTTGCTCCCGGTCTGCACGTTTTACGTTGCTTAAGGTAAGTCAACATTAAATTATTCAGCAAAACTTTCAATAATAATCTAAGGTATTGAATTTTGGGATATTAATTGCATACAGATCTATAAATGCCTTCAGGTTTCTAAAATATATAATATGTGGTAAATTCAACAGTGGATCCAGCAAAGATTCACATTTTTGCATTATTTTAGCTATTGATTTGTTGCTGTCACTTAATTATACTTTTAATAAATTCAAGTCAAGCTTAGTTACATGTGATGGTAGCTAGTGAGTGCTCTTACCTGTGTGCCTCCTCCGCAACCAGACTGTATTAAAACTCTTAAGCACCAGTTCTATCTACTTTACTTTAAACAATTAAAAAGACAAAATCAACTACATTTATTGATATACCAATCTTTATTTTTGGGGCCTCTTCTTCTTTCAAATTAAACTTTCAGACGTGAGATATTGAAATACACTAATAGTTTTGTCTATTTAAAAAAGAATGAGCCACTCAACAGTTAACTTGATATTTCTTATTGTCTAAAGCAGGGGTGCCCACACTTTTTGGGACGGTGGGCTACTTTTGAAATGACCAGCTCACCGAGGTCTACCAACCAAAAATAAAATCCCAAATTGCAAGGAGCTGAATAACACGTGTTATGTATACATGGGATAACTACAACAACTCTATTTGGGTTCTTGAACAGAAACAAATACATGAATACATAAAACTAAAATGGCATGTTAACCTCTCTCTATTTCTCTCTCTCTCTCTGTTAAGAAACACATAACAAGCAGGCTAAGAAACCACTCTCCATGTCCTGAAATCTTAAACATAAAACACAAATATAAGTACAAGGAATACAATAAACGAGTAGAACACTCAACTTAGACACCAGACTCAAATGGGTCCTATGAACAGTCTCTCAAAGTTATAATGAAATATACATAGCCTACCTCTCTCTCTCTCTCTCTCTCTCTCAGAGCCGGCTCTCGCCCGCGAACGAGCCGTTTTTTTTTGCAATCTGCAATGTGCACATTATCCCGCTTATTACACATGGCCACATTCTCAACAAAGTAACGACATGACTCCCAATATTAATTTAAATGCTTTTATGGATTTAGAAAATGATTTTATTGATTTAAAAAATAGTTTTATGTATTGATTTAAATTGACATGCATCCGCTAAGAAAAGTAGTCCGTTGTTACTGTTTGAACTAACGTAACAAAGGCAGGAACTGCTTCGATAGTGTTTTTGAGGAGCTTTTTCATTACAGATTTGAAAACATCGTTGCTTGCACAATGTGCACAAAGTAGCACAATTGCTGCAGCCTAGCAGCTGATCTCAGAGCACGCTCCCCTCTCCTGCAGGGGGGCGTGGTCAGCTGCAGCTCACAGAATCAGCCCCCTGCAAAAACAGCGCTGGAAAGAGCAAATGGAGCGAAATGAGGCATGGCATTTGATTTAATTATAAAAGCCCTTTGGGAGCCGAAAGAGCCGGCTCTTCTTGGTGAGCCGAGCCAAATGATCTGGCTCACCAAGAAGAGCCGGAATTCCCATCACTACCCGGCACTTGACTGATGTTATATCGCTTTGCATTCTGGAAAGCGATAGGTCGCTTTTTCTGTCAATCAAGTAAACTCCTGAATTAAGTGGCAGGGAGGACAAAGGAGGAGGGATCAAAACCTGTTTTGTCTATTTTAACGGAGCTTGATTTTTTTTATTTTAATGAATGACTCGCGGTCTACCAGCATTGCCCCCGCGACGTACTGGGCACCTCTGGTCTAAAGCATTTATTACACACACGGTTTTTTGTTCCCCTGCGATATATATTGCGTTTTTTTTAACCTGTTAAGCCCCAAGGTCCCGGCAGGTACTTTACTTTTTTTTTCACGACACTGTGTCTCAGGGGATCTTAATATTTAAGAACCTATTAATGTGTTATACCAGATTAACGAAAATATTCTCAGCTAACTGACGATACAAACCATTTTTTACCAAAACACAAATCTCGTAAGAAGCATCTAAATGACCCCTGAGTGAAAAATGCTAACGGACTTTGGCACAGAACTCAAGATAAAAGTACCCTTATTACTTATCGTAGCTGCACATACAAGATATCCGATTAAAGCTGAGGTTCCACAGATTATTTAGGTATATAGTATCATCACTGAGTGATCCGGACTCGCGACAGGGGAAGCAAACACATACATCACAACACGTACCTTTACGGAGCTTCTAGGGAGATCTTCTCACCACCGTAGCTGTCAATCTGATCAAAAGACGTGTTCAATGGCATTAAAACGAGAAAAAACGCGGCTGAATCGGTTAATCCATAGGTTTTTAACATCTCTATATAAAAAAATTATTTAATTTATAATCCATAATTCCATTTTTATGTAAAAATCGCAGAGCAAAAGTTAGCTGCTAATGGTAGCCACCAGAGTGGCTGCTGCTTCCGGTCTTGGCTATGCGGCAGTCTAATACACACATTACCAAATAAGGAGTGAGAGTGACGCGTAGCCAAAACCGGAAGACTGCATAGGCTACCATTAGCAGCTAATTTTTGTGCTCCGATTTTTACATAAAAATGGAATTATGGATTATAAACAATTGCTTCAAAGCCACAGATACATTATTAACCTATGGATCAACCGATTCAGCCGCGTTTTTTCTCGTTTTAATGCCATTGAACACGTCTTTTGATCAGATTGACAGCTACGGTGAGTTATCTCCCGTAAAAGGTACGTGTTGTGATGTCTGTGTTTGCTTCCCCTGTCGCGAGATTGGATCGCTTAGATACTATACTTAAATAATCTGTGGAGTCTCAGCTTTAATCAGATATATTGTATGTGCAGTTTCGATAAGTAATAAGGGTATCTTTATTTAGAATTATGTGCTAAAGTGCGTAAGCATTTTTTTTTTTTAAATGAATAAAACCGCACGTCCCTGCGGTGTGAATATCGCGCATGCGCATATCGCGGTTATCGCCATGACACGGTATATCGTTCAGCCCTAGTCCTGTTTGACTTTGTGTTCACAATAAAAGAGTAGTTTCTTAGTGAATGTCCTGTATTGGTCTTTAATCTGACATCAGCTTTTCATTTTCTTCTTGCCCCTCTGAGAAAACGGTGAGGCAGTTGTGTCCTTCAGGTATGTCCTTTCCTAACAGAAATGACAAGAAACATACAACTTATGACATTATTGCAGAGCAAGTGTGTTATTTATGAAAGACGTTTGTTTATTTAGCGGCTGTAGAAATAATGTATTTATTTTTATTTTAATGTATTTTTTAAATTCATCACTTTGTACTACAAAGATAATCAGATTGTGAATGAACAGTCTGCAGTTAATCAACATTAAAATATGTTATTATTAAATAATATTCAACTGTTCGGTTGTCTCACTGCAATAACCACTTTTACCACGTCTTTTACACACAATATGTAGAGACAAATGGTAGTAATTCTCACAATGTAAAATAATAATTGCCTTCAATACATTGAAATGTGAAAACTGATTATACTGTAGTTGTTACTTTATCTATTTAAACCAGAACGTTTCTACAGTATGAAAGGAGTCTTTGTACCTTTGAGTCCATGCTGAAGTTCACTGATGTTAGGAATAGGTCTGTCTCTCGTGGTCAGCATCCTCTGGTCTGTCTGCATCACCTGGAAACTTTAAACAAACAGATTATATATATATATATGTAAAGTAACAATGTGTTGGTCACAGACTTTTTTTACATGCAAATGTCATGTGATAATCTTTTGTTATCCTTAAAAAAAGTGCTGGATATCACAGGCCTTACTGTATTTTATCAGTTGGATTGTGTATTATTGTCTAGTTGAGGTCCTTTTTATTTTACTGTTATTTTGGAATCATTTTTCATGAGCCAGTCAATTTAAATATTTGTCCTATGCCATATTCACATTCATTTGTAACACACACGTAAGGGTAAAAGACAAACATCTTCAACACATGTAATGCAATGAATAAGCTTAATTGTCACAGAAGCACACATAACGTGTAAATATCTAATATTTAAACAAATAATTTCCTTGTCCCTAAAGCATTGTCTACGCTATCGTCCAGGCATTACGTTACATGTGCACGTTCTGCTGCCACCATAAGTTGGTTTCTCCAGTGTAATGGTAATAAAATGCTAAGTAAGTATTGGTAATATTAATAAAAACAACAACGTTTGGGTTTGTTCGTTTGATATGATGAACGTTAACCAGTAAGCTTCAATAATCAACTCCAGCTCAACAAACCATATTGAAATATCTACGTTAACGTTATTTCTGGAACCAACTGGAAATGTGAGATTCATATTTTTAAGATACACATATCTTATAGTGAGGTTAATCTCATACAGTACTCTGCTCTTCAACACTAATGTGACGCTAGCTGTCTGCATCGTCGAGCATAGCTATTTTAAATTAACAATAACAATGCATACCGTTACCTAACTAGCAAACTAACTAATGTACAAGCATGACCTTATTTTACCAACCTCACCGAGAAGCCTTATGTTCTACAGTATAATCCTTCTTAATGTTTTACACTTCTCTATTATGTTTTAACTTGTATGCTACGGATAGCATCGTTAGCACAGATGTAGCTTCGTCTCGCTCGTTCGCTGAATAAAGTAAGAAATAAAGTGCTTGAATTTCACTTACCGAATAAACTGCATTCATGGACAGTCTGTTTGAACCGCAGAGCCATAAGATAAGTGCGATATTTCAATGGAGAATACTCCACCACCAGGCCTCAACACAACAAACACGTCCGAGTAGCAGCCTGGAGCTATTAGCTCACGGGGCTAGCAAAGAGACCACTAGCGCCCCTGCGAAATGAACCATTGTAGACCATGATAGACCATGGTTGGGATATGGCACCACAGTCAACCATGGTAGAGCACTGATATAAACCATGGTCTACCATGGTCACAATAAACCATGGTCTACCATGGCCTACCATGGACATAAACCATGGTCCACCAGTACCGTGGACATAAAACATGGTCCACCATACTGGAAATAATATAAATTAATACAAGCTTTTAATTTAATTTAATTTTAAAATATTTGTATAGATCATGTTAATTGCACTTAATTTAATCTACAGTACACTGTCACTCTATAGTTGCACACACACTCATTAAATGCTCATTAAACAGTTGGTAAAAATGTAAAGACTATTTGATATACATTCATCAGGTGACGGTGCCTGCATGAGCCTCATTAGAATGATTGTCGACCATGGTTTCTGTAGACCATGGTTTCTGGAGACCATGGGTTCTTGAGACCATGGTTCAAATATTCAAATGGTTGACCATGGTTTCCGGAGATGACATTGTGACCATGGTAGACCATGGTTTCTTCCCCATGGTACTGTGACCATCATGGTATGTTGTGGTCAACCATGGTATTACCATGGTTGGCAATGGAATACCATGGTGACCATGGTCAACCATGGTTACGTTTCGCAGGGGAAGAGCAGTTTGGTACTTCCGTTCCATTACAATGACTTCCGTTTCATTACAATGACTTCCGTTACAGCAAGAATCCCCTCACACACACATAGGTGAAACACATGCACATTCCCTACTGATAAGTGAGAACCTTTCAGTAAAATGTTTTTCAGGAGTGTGTGTGTGAGGTTTTCAGTAGTGAAAGTATTTCAGTAGTATGTGCGTGAGGTTAATTTGCAGTTGTGTGTGTGTGAGGTTAATTTTCAGTAGTGAATGTGTGAGGATTTCAATAGTGTGTGTGTGTGAGGCTTAATTTTCAGTTGTGTGTTAGAGGTGTTCAGTAGTGAATGTGAGAGTATTTCAGTAGTGTGTGTGCAAGGCCAGATGTTTTCAGTAGTGTGTGTGAGGTGAGTTTGAATTTTGGCCTACACGGCCCTTCATAGATTCAGGAATTTATCAAACACACACACTCAGAGTGCGTGTCCGCCGATGTAAATTCATAGCCTGGGGTTACGTGGATAAAATTCACACTGACACACATTGGAATTATTCTCAAATGCCTGAATGGAAAAAGGAAGTCTTGTAGACATTTCTTAGAAAGTAGCCACCAATCTCACACACACACACACACACACACACACACACACACACACACACACACACACACACACACACACACACACACACACACACACACACACACACACACACACACACACACACACACACACACACACACACACACACACACACACACACACACACACACACACACACACTACATTGACTTCCATGCATTTCCTGGAGACTTATCCTAACCTTAACCATAACCAACACATGCCTAACCCTAAACCTTAACCTAACCCTAATCCTAGCCAAGTATTCACCCTAAAATTAATGATCCCCCTCATGGGGACCTCCAATTTGTCCCCATGAGGGAGCCACACGTGACTGTGTAGACAGATTTAGGTCCCCACAAGTATAGTAATGCCAGGCCACACACACACACACACACACACACACACACACACACACACACACACACACACACACACACACACACACACACACACACACACACACACACACACACACACACACACACACACACACACACACACACACACACACACACACACACACACACACACACACACACACACACTGCGAGTGTGTCCCCGGGCTGTGGTTCCATTAACATCCTGTGTGTGCCGCAGTGTTTACCGCCTGCAGTGCCAATCAGCAGAATGGCAGTCTGCAGCCTGGCAGCAGCCCAGCGTTTGTATCCACTATCAGAGTGTTTCCTCTCTCCTGCATCCTGCGGGGGGGAGACAGGGAGAGGCTCACAGACAATCAGAAAGGTGGAGAAGGAGAGATAAAAATAAAGGTGGAGAGGCAGAGAGAGGTGTGGTGACGGGCCCTGACAGGGAGTGTGGATTGTCCGCTTCGTAATACTCTTTCTCCAGAACAAACATTGCTGTTGTGTTCGACGAAAGATATGCACCACAAACTAAATGTATGTATCCTGGTTGTATTTGGCTCATTACCCTTCCAGTCTTCCCCCATCATCACCCCCTGTATTCGGGTGCAGAACTGTGGCATTTTTGTTGTGAATATTATGCTATCATAATATCATGTGTTGGACCTCCATGTTTATTATAGTTGTATTGAGGTCCTTATTATACTGTAATACTAAAGATGAATAGAGCGAAGTAATCTTTAAATCTTGAAATCTACTATTTTAAGTTTAAGGAGGTTTTTTTAAATATTTATTTGGGCAACCAGTGCCTTTAATCTGAAAACAATGTCTCAGACTACATGTTTACATACATAACTGCAGTGAATACACAAATAAAATACACTGAAAATGTATTCTAAAAAAACCATGGTTGTCGATTTGTGTACTATCTGATGGATGAACATAATCTAGGGTTACCCATTCATTTCCTATGGCGGCCATTTTTGACTGGGAACATCATAGGTATTACAAAGTTAAGAAACTCAGAAAGGACTCAAAATGCAATGAAAGTGGTTATTGTTTAAGGCAAACATATGCAAAACATATTATTTATGATTGAAAGTAAAGTAAAATAAATCGGTCAGATTTGACCCAAATGGTCCCAGGCTGGATTCAAACCCCCACCAAGATTAGATAAGAGCCGGTGGCACTATGATATTTCAGTTTTCTGCTCTTCTTTAAAATAACTGGATTTTTGATTGCTCCTAAGGTTCAAACTGTGTTCATTGGCCAGGTGTGAAGTTGTCAGCTTAAAATGGAGAGAAATACGTTTTTTTAAATAATCATGAGCTTTTAATTTACAGTAAAAATAAAACACGCAGAACAATCTAGGCATGAGATGTAGACGGTATGTAGTCAATTTGAAAGTCCAGTTCAGTATGACATTAAGGACAAGAAACATGGACAGATATTTCTCCTGTAATGTAATGTTAAAGGTATTTTTTGTGTCTTGAACTTTTTTCTTAATTGATGTGGCAAATGCTGTTGAGATGCAAGAAAAAGAGTTACCAGTAACGTTTGAGAACATTCTCAGTTTGAGGAAACTCTCTCCTGTTGTTTGTTGTTTTGGTGAGCTCCGTTAATCAGCTGTGATCTATGGCTGCGGCAGTCACTGGCTCTGCTGTCAGGGATGGTTGATGGTCACAATAAACAGCAAGGAAACACTCAGCTGCAGCCGCACAGGTTATATTTAGGTTTCTACAGGAAGACTACTCCTA
Source organism: Pseudochaenichthys georgianus (assembly GCF_902827115.2). Classification (NCBI taxonomy): domain Eukaryota; kingdom Metazoa; phylum Chordata; class Actinopteri; order Perciformes; family Channichthyidae; genus Pseudochaenichthys; species Pseudochaenichthys georgianus. The sequence continues at coordinate 15,894 of NW_027262503.1, forward strand.
ATTTCTTTTGACATAACTGACAGTTATTTGACCCAACTCTGCAGCTGCACAGAGCTTTTTGGCTTCTTTTAGCTCATAGTTTAAGTTTAATGGCACATTTCCCGTCGCAATACTTTCATCAGTTTTGTTTCCAGCAGCCAACTAGCTCTGATAAACTCTGTTCAGATTAAGTGTTTCTTTTTATTGTGAGGGTGCGTGACAGAGATGTTTGTTTGAGTGCTTCTATGACAACCACATCTTGACAAAGTATCACAGCTTTCGTATGACAGACCCCTTTGATTTTATTATCTAGTTGTGCTACGATGGATTTTTCTTTTTTTTCGTCTTTTTTTACGATAAATACCAACAGGAAGATGCTTTCTTGCATCTCTCAGTTTGACAGTCATAGAGCAAGGAGGGCGATTCGCGTACGGAGATAAAAGTCAAACAATAATACATGCCGTACATATTAAAGTATAACACTCAGGAGAGGAACTTTCAGGGTCCGCCCAGCTGATCTGCTCAAGGCTTTTCAGTTTTTGTTATGATAGTTTATGTCCGAGAAACACGTCCATAAACAAGATTGTGTTCCAATTCCTACATTAATGTCACGTGGGCTTTTCTGAAATGTTGAGATATCTCAAACTCAAAGCATTTGGAGCGGCCGTACAAAAACGGCATAGTGCTGTGAAAAAAGACGTCAGATGAAACGGTTTTTTCTTGAGGTGGCTGCATTGAAAACATTTGAAAGAATACCAGTGCTCAGAAAAATATGCTATGTGGACACAGGCCCTTAGAGACTAGCTGGTGAAGAAAGTGGAGCTGTAGAGAAGGATGTTCTTCTCCGGAGTTGGTACGGTTTCTTAGCTTGTTGTAGAGTACCTTGGCATTTAACTACATTTTATCCATTCTACATTATTAGGAAAACCATTTTTGATTTAGATATAATTATCAAGTCAAATTGTTACAACACTAGGGTTTCCCACACATAGACTATACTTGGGCGGACCGCCCAGGTATATTAACGACCGCCCAAGTATATTTCGCAACCCATTTAGTTTTTTTTATTCGTCCGGGACCACGACACCATCTGCGATCGATTAACTTGTGGACCAATGATCCCTCACTCTACACCCCCGGACTGGCCATCGGGAGGACCGGGGGGTTTCCCGATGGCCTGGCCTGTTAAGTGGCCTGCCTCACACAGGGTGACTGGCTGTCGACATGATGTGGTCTGCCGACATGGCCACTGTCATACAGATCATAAATCAAAGCCCTTGATTGGCCTCTGTGTGTCATTCAAGCTTGGGATAACCTCAGCTTAGGTGAGCTAAAGGACTCTTTGAGTGTTTAGATAGTTAACTTAGTCTATGTTCTCAGTGGGTCTCAAACGGTTTCCATTTGTTTTCCATTTCCATTTGAGAGGGTAGTGATTAGTAAAATATGCATGAATAAATAAATAAAAAGTTAGGTGAAAAAAGGTAAGATAAACTTTTAAAACTTGTTGAGAGCTAAAACTAGTCTTTGCTGTTGCCTCAAAGAGGAGCAGGGGGAGAGGAGAGGCTGATTCAGGAGCACAGACACACTCACAACTATAAATGAACCAAAAATAAACAAACAAGTTTTAGTGTTTTTTTCATATTGGAAATGGTATGTTATTGGTTATGGCCATGATGTTATGATTATTGAAATGTATACAGTTCTGTTTCATATAGGTGTTTCCATAGATCTAGTCTCTTTATTTCCCCCTCAAAGTGCACCAGATTGATGCATATAACTCCAACATTAAAAAAATAAAATCTTACCGGGGGAGCATGCCCCCGGACCCCCCTAGAGGATTTGAGGTCCACCCCCACTTAAAATCACATGGATAGGTTCCTAAATACATTTACCATTTTTTTTTAAATAGTAACCCATGTCCATATGTTTATTTGTGGGTAGTAGATTTAAACTATAGGGCTATCACTATGGGCCCTGCCTGTACCTGTTCGCTCTGCCATCGTGTGAAGGGTCTGCTAACAAGCGACCAACAGAAAGGTTAATGTTGTTGCACGTCACCTCAAACCCCCCCCCCCCCCCCCCCCCCCCCGCCCGCGCTACCACCACCCCCCCAAGTATATTTCAGATCTGTGGGATCTGAACACACATAATATATTGTATACAAACCAAAAGCACCTTAGTAAACTCCCATGAATATTGTTATAGTTCAAACTTTTTCATATCCAATAAACAAGTGGTTATTATAATACCTCCAAAATGTCACCAGTTCTCTCTTAAATTTGTCTTTTAGTCTTTTGGCAGGCAGAGAAGGGTCATCAGGCCATAATGAGTTTCATTGCTCTCTCTTTGCGTGTCATTGGTGCAATATGGAGATGTTACAAGTTTCCCCGGTCTTTGTGTCTTTTACAAGCCACAGTCCTGGTATTATTTTAATTAAAGGTCAGAAATGTACGTTTGCAAAGATGCCCAGTATTTACATCAGATGCATACTGTACGAGGGCCGCCCCTCCCTACACACAGATCACGCAGACTGTGTGGGGCCTCATCTTGTCATATTGCGCAGGGGGCCACATGTTATGCGCAAATGCTCCGCAGTTACCCTGCTGCGAGGCTCCAGCGAACTAACGGCCTGTCCACACGGCGGCGTGCATTGAAGCTTAAACGCTTCTGCCCATTCACTTTGAATGGGGTGACGTCATGCTTTGCCGAACTGCATTGTGGGAGCGTTGCTTCGCTTTGCTTGCTTCAAAAGTTGAACATTGTTCAACTTTTGAAGATTCAGTGGAAGCGTCAGCCAATCAAATCATATGCCAGTGCAAGCTCTAGCCAATCAAACCGCGTGCTTGTGTGTCCGGGGCAGGAGATTCATGTGATTGGTTGTTGGTCGAGTTTCAGACAAGCTCACCGGCAAGTTTCAACGCACGCCGCCATGTGGACGCTGCGTAACAGTTGACTAGAACCCTCCCCGGCAACGCTCGTGACACATAAGGTGGGCCTCATGAACAGAGTTGGGTGTAACGCGTTACTGTAATAATATTACTTTTGTCGGTAACGGAGTAGTGTAACGCGCTACTTTTAGAATTCAGTAATCACACTACAGTTACTAACATTGCCCCGACACGCGTTACTTCGTTACTTACTAAAATCAGTCATAATCAAACCTCAACAAACACCTGCAAAGAACACATGCTAAGGTGAAGCTAACGCACAGCTATTTGACGAATACACACTACCGCCGCCTGCTGGTAAGGAGAGTTATTGCCACTCACACATGCGCAGTTCGTACGTGCTTGGCTGAAGTCTTTGCGGTGTCTGGTTCCAGTGCAACACATGGCCAACACGCAGGAGAACACGCCGACGCAACAGCGTGAGCAGAGATAGACTGCGCAAAATATACAGATAGTAGGAGACAGAGGACAGCCATGGTCAGAGAGGAAAACCTTCAGGATCTGGATCAGTCTTATGCGACAATGGAAACTGAACTAAAGAGAACATTTGAAACATTAGCAGTCTGCGTGATCTGTCTGCAGGGAGGGGCGGGCCGGCCCTGCGAGTAAAGTAACGAGTAAAGTAACGAGTTACTGTATGTAGAGAGTAACGAAGTAGTGTAATATATAATATGTAATATTACTTTTTTTTAGTAACGACCCCATCTCTGCTCATGAAACACCTTTGCATGGAGCCAGAAGCTTGCCAGGGGAAGCCCTGTACTGTACGAAATTCTATATTAAAAACTGACTTTATAATCTGTTTCATAATAAATAATAACATGTAATGTAACGGAGCATACACACGGCGGCGGGCGTGTCTGACGCTCGACCAACAACCAATCACATGAATCTCCCGCCCCGGACACACAAGCAGCGGTTTGATTGGCTAGAGCTTGTACTGGAATATGATTCGATTGGCTGACACTTCCGTAAAAGCTACGCTTTGCTCCCACAATGCAGTTCGACGAAGCGTGACGTCACCCCATTCAAAGTGAATGGGCAGAAGCGTCGAAGCTTGAACGCACGCCGCCGTGTGTAAGCTCCGTAACTGTGATTTACCTCCTAGAATACTTCTAACAATCGAAAATTAAACCAGAGAGTGCTGCTTTCCAGTTTTTCCATTTATATTGATCTCTGTTATAATATATAATTATATTAAATGATAGAACAAGTTTCCTCTCCTAAGCCGTGGACTGTTTATGGCTGAACACCTCCTCCCTCAGTCCAGATGAAAAACAAGCTAAAATGAGAAATTAATTATAACGAGAGGCTGATTTGAATATGAAGCAGCTGATGAGCAGAGCCTGGCACATCCATCTCCGTCCTGCTCGACTGCAAATGAATTGTTTAGGAAGCATGAGAGGGATCCGCTGCCAATGACAATTCACTTAGAGCGAGACTGATCAGTGTGTGTGTGTGTGTGTGTGTGTGTGTGTGTGTGTGTGTGTGTGTGTGTGTGTGTGTGTGTGTGTGTGTGTGTGTGTGTGTGTGTGTGTGTGTGTGTGTGTGTGTGTGTGTGTGTGTGTGTGTGTGTGTGTGTGTGTGTGTGTGTGTGTGTGTGTGTGTGTGTGTGTGTGTGAGTGTGAGACGGAACACAGAGTCTGTGTGTTGAGTGTTGCAGTGAGGATATCTTCTTGTAGATCAACCCAGACGTTAGAATCGCAAGGGCTCCCTCCAATAAAAGCCAATTGTATTTTGAAATATTCTAGAAAATAACATCTGTGGCAAACACACGTCTAATACTAAGTGTCTTACAGCAGGATAAGTAAGATAAGATAATATTTAATTATATTTTTAAATAAACAGAATGATAGGCTAAATTACAGCTAACACAATTTAAAAGTAGGATATTATTTCAACTAAATCTCAACATATTAACGCCACTTTATGATTTTTAAAGCATAAATGCATCTGTCAGAAGTAAAAAGCTAACGTTAGGCTATAAAGGAACGACATTACCATCACATGACTTCACGTTAGGGCTGTGCAATTTAATCGATCCTGCGATATATATCGATATTTTGTTTCCCGAGAAAGTATCGATATTTCAGCCGCGGGTATCGATACATTAAGTCCCATTCAAATCCCCCGTGTTCCGCCTGGCACTCCCCCCCGTTCGCTTTGCATGAAGAGCGATTACGTCAGCCAGCCGAGCCGCTAGTGTCGCTGTAGAGCATTTCTAGATACACAGACGCCGGTGTCTTCTTCTCGCAGTGAGTGCGAAGCGGTTCAGGAGAATGGCAGCAAACATTAACCCAGCACCTTCGTGCTTAAAAGCAGATGTGTGGGAGCACTTCGGCTTTAAAAAGAAGAAGGAAAGCGACAATTTAGATAAAACTATGGCGGTTTGCAAGCTGTGTCACACAAACGTGAAATACCACTAACCTACGCACCCACCTACAATGTCACCACCCGGACAAGGTAATGCTAACTGAGGAACTCAAGAAGCTGCGGCCGCGGCGTGACCCAAAACAAACCGTGCTGGTAAGCTAAAAATGCTGTGAAAGAATCTGTTCAGAACAGGCCACCTGCTGCACCTTTTAATTCTCCATTGTGATACTGCACTTTATGTACTTACTGTACGTTTCAAAGGCTTGTAAGCTACAGTTTGCACTGTTTTAATAAATGAAACACATTTTCTCACCACATCTTTTGATTCATTTTGTCCAGCATTTGCAAGCTGTAGACTCTCTGTCTAGTCAGAGCCATATATTGTATAATTGATGCTTTCAGTTTTCAGTTGAATTAATTCAATCCAAGTCAATGGAACACTCACAAGATGTCACCAAAATCACACTGTCCCTTTAAAATCTTTCAGAAAATGATGTAAGTGTAAAGAATTATATCAAATCGTATTGAATCGTATCGTTGGCTGAATATCGTGATATATATCGTATTGTGAGCTGAATATCGTGTATCGTATCGTGAGATTAGTGTATTGCTACAGCCAGGTGCGCCGCCAAGGATTTTGGGCCCCAGGAAAATATATCACATTGGGCCCCACCACCAGGCACAGGCCACTTTGTTTATAAATTACCTCGAGGGCCGTACCAAATGGTCTAGCGGTCCGTATACGGCTCGGGGGCCGGAGGTTCCCCACCCCTGCTAATATAATAACATTAGTATTAATATCATAACCAAAATGTTGGTGATTAACATTTTGTTTACAGACTGATCACTCAATGCTTCAAACTGTCCATCATCCTAAATAGTAGTGCTGTATCGTCGACGACATATTTCCGCGTCGAAGCATCGCTACACACACGTGGGACACCCAAAGCAACAAGCAGTTCGCAATCGCACTTCAAACACAATGGAGACTGAAACGGCTACCACCTCCTCCTCACAGGATTGCGCACGAAGCCCTCAAACGAAAACATCTCGCCCTAGGTCTTCAAAAGCATGGGAATATTTTAAAGTTAGTCCAAAACGCAAAGATATTGTCATTTGCAGTCTTTGCCAAATGGAGTTGGCATATCACACAAGCACAACGGCTATGTTGGAACATTTAAAGCGGCAGCTAGCTGTGGTGGCTACCATTAGCAGCTAGCATTTGCTCTCCGATTTTTACATAAAAATGGAATTATGGATTAGAAATTCAATCATTTTTTTATACATAGACGTTAAAAACCTATGAATTAACCGATTCAGCCGCGTTTTTTCTCATTTTAATGCCATTGAACACGTCTTTTGATCAGATTGACAGCTACGGTGGTGAGACGATCTCCCTAGAAGCTCTGTAAAGGTACGTGTTGTGATGACTGTATTTGCTTCCCCTGTCGCGAGTCCTGATCACTCAGTGATGATACTATATACCTACATAATCTGTGGAGTCTCAGCTTTAATCGGATATCTTGTATGTGCAGCTACGATGAGTAATAAGGGTACTTTTATCTTGAGTTCTGTGCCAATGTCCGTTAGCATTTTTCGCCCATGGGTCATTTAGATGCTTCTTATGAGACTTGTGTTTTGTTTTGGTAAACATGGTCAGTTAGCTGAGATTATTTCCGTTAATCTGGTATAACACATTAATAGGTTCTTAAATATTAAGATCCCCTGAGACACAGTATCGTGAAACATTTTTGTTTTTACATTACGTTTTTTATGAATTGAACCCCAGAAAAATAATCGTTAGATTAGTCGACTAATCGATCGATTAATCGTTTTCGAAATAATCGTTTCCCCCCAGCACTACTAAATAGACTAAAAAAGGTCCGGCTCCCAAGATGGCGGCGCGCTAGACAGACGTGTTTCTTTCTCCTCCGCACAATCTCACTAATCCTGATATAAAACCAACAAACTGAACAATATAGTAGCTAAAGAAGACCCTGATGCCCCCAAAAAAATCCGTTAGAGGTCGCGGAAAAGGAAAAGCCCAATCTAAAATAGATTTTGGCCCGCCCATACAGGGTGAAGAACCTACAGTTAATGCTATCACAATGGCAGATGGGAATGCTGGGAACGCCGAAGATGAAATAACTAGAAACTTGCCAATTCTCGAGGCTATCAAAGACTTAAAAACAGACTTCTCCATCAGACAGGATGGAGTATTGGCTGCAATTGCTGGAATGAGGAAGGAGGTTGGAGAATGTATGGAACGTGTTGACAATGCGGAGCTGCGCATTTCTGGCACAGAGGACACCATCATCCACCTACAGGCTAAGGTACAGAGTCTCGAGAGTAAAAACAAAGTCATGGAGGACAAAGTTATCGACTTGGAAGCAAGGTCCAGAAGTTCTAACCTAAGGCTGGTAAATATGCCGGAAAAAGCGGAAGGCGACGACGCCTGCTTATTCCTGGAAAAGTGGATCCCGGAGGCCCTTGATATCCCCTCGCTAAACTCGAAGCTAACCCTGGTACGCGCACATAGAATTGGTCAGAGAAGCGATCCAAATGCCCCTCCGAGGACATTGATCGTGAAATTCCTGAATGACAGAGACAAGATGACGGTGATGAAAGCGGTTAGAGCTAAAAAACAACTATTCTGCAAAGACAGGCCGGTCCGGTTCTACCCAGACCTGGCGGCTGGGATACATAAGAAACAGAAGGAATTCGACGCCGTGAGGCAGAAACTTCGCACCATGGGGATTCGATACGGCATGCTTCTTCCTGCCAAATTGCTGGTGACATATAAAGACAAAACTCAAACTTTCGAGACTCCAGCGGACGTAGAGGCCTTTATCAGGCGAACCGAGGAGGAGATACCGGGTCAAACAGGGCTATGAGGCCAAAGAAATGGCTAGCTTGCCAGCATAGCTCCTGTTAGCACGAGCTACAAGGAACGGGGCATTTAAAAATGGCCACCCTCTCTTAGCTGCTACGTTCTGATTTGAGTTGAGCAAGGTAATCGCTAAAATACTGAATATTTCTATATTATTTGTTTACAAACTTGTGCCTTGATATACATGTAATACGGATTTATTGATATGCTATAGTTCATGTGGGAAAGGACACCAGCGGAGCTCCCAGACTGGGGGCTAACGCTACAGATAGCTAAAGGCTAAGCTACTCTGTGATATCTCTTTGTTTTTGCCTCACCTCAATGCAGGTAGCCGTTAGCATATACTTGTGACAACTTGGTGTCCTGTGATTCAGAGTGGCGTTTACATCCCTCGTTACTCTCTGTTCTAAGGCATAAACATGAACACTTATAATTTAGCTTTTTGGACAATCTTAGATGTGCCTTGACATCTCTGCTCAATTGTGCAATGTTTTGAATAAAGAAAAAAAAGAAAAGGAAAAGAGTTTGGTTATACCTGAAATACAGGAGGGAAAGATTACACGTTAGGGTGGATGGCGTTGTTAGACTACTCCTCACCAAGTGTGGAGTGGTATCAAGCTATACTGGAGTGTACAGTAAGGAGGGGGGAAGAAGCCTGGGTTATGGGCTTTGGGGTATGTGTTTTGGGGCTGATGCACTTAGAAGCATCCATGTTGTATATGTTGTTATTATTTGTGTTACTGTTGTTTAGGTGTACTCTAATATGTTGCTACATGAAAAGTCCATTTGGAGTGGATAGTTATGACCAGCGGACTAGAAATTAAATTTACATCCTGGAATTGTAGAGGGATGCAAAAGATTAAAAAGGTGAAGCAGGTCATGGGAAGGTTAACGGATTTACAATCCAAAATAATTTTTCTCCAAGAAACGCACCTGGTCTTGAATGAAGACATCAGAATAAGGAGGAGATGGCGGGGCGAGGTATTTTCGGCTCCTTTTACTACCCAGGCGAGAGGGGTCATGACTCTTATACATAGGTCCATTCCATTAAATGTCACAAAGGTAATCGCAGATAAAATGGGAAGGTATTTGATAATTCAGGGTACTCTGTACACAGAACGTCTTAATCTGGTTAATATTTATGCACCAAATAAGGACGACACACATTTTTTCAATGACTTGTTCTTTATCTTGGCATCTCTCGAAGGTCAATACATTATAGCTGGAGACTTTAACTGTACTCTAGACCCTGTTAAGGATAGAGCTTCACATATAGACAAGACTCATAACAAAAGTAGGAAAATTATTCACCAGTCCATTAAAGAGCTACATTTGAGGGACATATGGAGGGACAGATACCCTGGATTGTCAATGTATTCCTGTTTTTCTAATACGCATAAAACATATTCCCGAATTGATTACTTTTTAGTTTCTGCAAGTTTGGTATGCAAAGTTAAAGATTGTATGTATGACAGCATTCTGATTTCGGATCATGCCCCGAATAGTATTGTGTATGTAGACCCAGGGCTGTTGAGGGATCCCCCCAAATGGAAATTCCAGCACAAATGGTTACAGGACTCAGACCTAATAGCATTTCTGGGAAAACAAATTGATCTATACTTTACGCTTAACACCTCTGAAACTTCTGCAAGTACTAGGTGGGAAGCGTTTAAGGCTTATATTAGGGGTCAGATTATTAACTTTACGAGCTCCAAATCTAAAAAAGCCAAACAAAAAATACTATTATTAGAGTCCAAAATTAAAGCCATGGAAAACACCTATTTTAGAAATCCCTGTCCTAAATTACACCAAGAACTGTTACTATTAAGAGCACAATATAATGAAATGTCAGCCTCTAAAGCAGCAGCTAACTTACTGAAGCTTAAACAATCTATCTTCGATCAAGGGGAAAAGTCAGGTAAAATCCTGGCATGGCGTATAAAACAACTTCAAATTGAAAGGACTATCACTGTGCTGAATAATGACAAGGGGGAGACCGTTGCAGACCCTGTGGCAATAAATGGAGCTTTCAGGGATTATTATGAAAGATTATACAGCTCTGAAATAGACGAGGGGACAATGCTCCAGAGTCCATTCTTAGATAGCCTCACGATTCCCAAATTATCGGATGAGGAAAGTTTGAAATTAGAGAATGTAGTGTCTTTGGAGGAGATTTCCGAGGCAGTGAAGAGCATGAAATCGGGGAAAGCAGCAGGACCGGATGGCCTGCCCATCGATATCTATAAAAAATTTGAAGCGAAATTAAAGGCACCCCTTTTGGAAATGTTTATTGAATCTATTCAAAATGGAATACTTCCTCCCACCTTGAGAGGGGCGCTGATCACACTTCTGCCAAAACCTGGGAAATCAAATGACAAGTGCGAAAATATGCGCCCTATAAGCCTCCTAAACTCAGACTTGAAGATACTTTGTAAGATCTTGGCAAGGAGACTGGAAGGCCTGCTGCCTGAAATTATAAAAGAGGATCAAAATGGGGTTCATGGTTGGCCGTCAGGGATTTCACAATGTGAGACGGGTTTTGAACATTCTACATGACCAAAGGGGGGCGCCGGATACAGCTCTCTTGGCATTAGACGCTGAGAAAGCTTTTGACAGGGTGGAATGGTCCTATTTGTTTGAACTTCTTGTCCGATTTGGCTTTGGGGAGAAGTTTTGTAATTGGGTAAAACTTTTATACAACGACCCGTATGCAGAAATAATTACAAATAATATCATATCAAAGCCGATAAGGATCGGTAGGGGCTGTAGACAAGGTTGTCCTCTATCCCCCCTTCTTTTCTTAATCGCAATTGAACCATTTGCTATTGCTGTGAGAGAGCACACAATGATTTCAGGCATACATGTGAGAGGGTTTGACCATCGAATAGCTCTTTACGCTGATGACGTGATTCTCTTCCTTAGAAATCTGGAGAACTCTATACCGGCTCTTATGGATCTGATTAAAGGGTTCAGCCAAATATCGGGTTACAAAGTAAATAATTCAAAATCCTCCATCATGCTCCTTAACTCGGAGGAAAGGTCTAACCCACCCAAACATGCTGGTCATTTTAGAACAGTAAATACTTTCACTTACTTGGGTATTCAGATTGTCCCCAAATTGGAAGATATTGTGAACTCTAACTATAATCCGATTATAGAGGTCTATTTCCAAATCAGTTGATAGATGGTCAACCACTTCCGATCTCTCTAATAGTAGAATTAATATACTCAAGATGAATGCCTCTCCCCAAGCTTTTATATTTATTTCAAAACATCCCCCCCTGCCACCCCCACCAGATTTTTTTCCGAGAATGAAGAAAATGTTTAGTAATTTTATATGGAATAACAGACGCCCCAGGCTCCGTTTATCTCTTTTGTACTTGCCTTATGATAGAGGAGGATTACAGTTCCCTAACATGTTGTGGTAATGAAGCTTAGCACAAGTTCAGACAGGAAGACCTATCACTCCGTATTGCACGTCATGGCAATACTCGCTCCCTTCACTAAATGACAGGGAGCGCCACTCTTTAGCCAACCTATCACTTCCCTCCATTCACAAGCCTAATTATCGCACCTGTTAATCCCTCTATATATGCTCTCCCCTTTTCTATCAGCTGTCTTTCAGGTGTCAACGCGCAACCCTCCTCCACCCCTTCGCCTCCTGCTTCCAACTCAGGGCCAAGCTTAACCTCCTCCCTTCCAACCGGACCTAACCACTTATCACCATCACCAGTGTCTAGACCCGGGGGGGTTCATCGGAAACGGTTCTTTCCCTTCCCGAATGATATCCTACAAAACCCGGGCCTAATCAAACCAAACACCATTTTGTTCTCTTGTTATAAACTGTCATCATTATGATTCATTTATATAATGTGACCGATAATAAACATGTATTCCATACATTACGTCTCTCCTGATTGAACGACTGGGCAGCTCAGCTGAGAACATTGATGTTTTACTACACAGAGGAGAGGCCTCCGGTGTGGAGGGATGTTGAGTCTTGCTCCTTAAAGCTCCCACTTCCTACTTATCTATACTCTGACAACCCTAAAAACCTTAAAAAAAACTACAACTAACCCAATAGTTAAAAATATGATTGATGTTTGGCAGGAGGTTAAAAAATATATGAACGAACCTTCTTCTCTCTCCTGGTTCAGCCCGATATGGGGAAATACTCTTTTTGTGCCAGGGAATGCCGATGGAGGTTTTAGACTATGGGCGGAAAAGGGGGTGGGACAGTTAAAAGACATGTTTGGAAGTGATAATGGGAAGTTTTTATCATTTGAGGAACTTGTCAGTAAACACGAAATACCTCGTAAATCATTGTCTATGGTTATGTCCAAGAATAAAGGAATTCTGGGAAGAGGTTAGGGTAACAGTACAGAATATTTTAGCGATCAGCTTAAAGCTGGAACCAAAAATGTTCCTACTTGGCCTATATCCGGATGGACATAACATACAACGTTATAAACAAGTTTTTATAGATATATGTTTATTATTATTATGGGAAAACCTAGTATTGC
>NW_027262504.1:0-20000 GCF_902827115.2 Pseudochaenichthys georgianus
GAAGTAGAAGTACAGGTATTTGTGTTCAACATGTGAGAAGTAGAAAGTACAGGTATTTGAGTTCAACATGAGAGAAGTAGAAAGTACAGGTATTTGAGTTCAACATGTAAGAAGTAGAAAGTACAGGTATTTGGGTTCAACATGTGAGAAGTAGAAAGTACAGGTATTTGGGTTCAACATGTAAGAAGTAGAAAGTACAGGTATTTGAGTTCAACATGTAGAAGTAGAAAGTACAGGTATTTGAGTTCAACATGTAAGAAGTAGAAAGTACAGGTATTTGAGTTCAACATGAGAGAAGTAGAAAGTACAGGTATTTGAGTTCAAAATGTAAGAAGTAGAAAGTACAGGTATTTGTGTTCAACATGAGAGAAGTAGCAAGTACAGGTATTTGGGTTCAACATGTAAGAAGTAGAAAGTACAGGTATTTGGGTTCAACATGTAAGAAGTAGAAAGTACAGGTATTTGTGTTCAACATGTGAGAAAGTAGAAAGTACAGGTATTTGGGTTCAACATGTAAGAAGTAGAAAGTACAGGTATTTGTGTTCAACATGAGAGAAGTAGCAAGTACAGGTATTTGGGTTCAACATGTAAGAAGTAGAAAGTACAGGTATTTGTGTTCAACATGAGAGAAGTAGAAAGTACAGGTATTTGGGTTCAACATGTAAGAAGTAGAAAGTACAGGTATTTGAGTTCAACATGTAAGAAGTAGAAAGTACAGGTATTTGTGTTCCAACATGTAAGAAGTAGAAAGAACAGGTATTTGAGTTCAACATGAGAGAAGTAGAAAGTACAGGTATTTGGGTTCAACATGTAAGAAGTAGAAAGAACAGGTATTTGGGTTCAACATGAGAGAAGTAGAAAGTACAGGTATTTGAGTTCAACATGTAAGAAGTAGAAAGTACAGGTATTTGTGTTCAACATGTAAGAAGTAGAAAGTACAGGTATTTGAGTTCAACATGTAAGAAGTAGAAAGTACAGGTATTTGAGTTCAACATGTAAGAAGTAGAAAGTACAGGTATTTGAGTTCAACATGAGAGAAGTAGAAAGTACAGGTATTTGGGTTCAACATGTAAGAAGTAGAAAGTACAGGTATTTGGGTTCAACATGTAAGAAGTAGAAAGAACAGGTATTTGAGTTCAACATGAGAGAAGTAGAAAGTACAGGTATTTGAGTTCAACATGAGAGAAGTAGAAAGTACAGGTATTTGAGTTCAACATGAGAGAAGTAGAAAGTACAGGTATTTGAGTTCAACATGAGAGAAGTCAAAGTAAAAAGTAGTCAGAAAAATAAGCAGTGTGAGAAAAAGTTTTTAGAGAGTACTTGTCCATGGACAAGTGAGTTTGGAAATGTACTTGTCCGAATACATTTTTCACTTGTCCAGAATGGACAAAAATTGGGGCCACTGGAATCTTCTTCTTCGCCATCGTATTTTACATTTTCTGCATCACACATAGGGTTGGGTATCGTTTGGATTTTAACAATTCCGGTTCTTTTTTCGATTCCGGTTATTTTCGGTTCTCGATTCCGGTTCTTTGAGAGGGTAAATAAGTCCCATTACAAACTGGGAGAAAAATATATTTATGAAAACATTAAGTCAAATCTGTATTCCTATTTACAAATCACTTCATACTGTTGAATTTCTTATGGTTATTGAATACAATTATATACAAATAATCTCTGCATTGTTTAGTTAGTTCTAAGTGGTGCAGTTTGAGAAAGTACGATTGGCCCAGTGTCCTCTGATGTTACACTGCCTGTGAGACAGAGTCCAACCACACATGTCCAACACATAGGACATAACCTAATAATAATAATAATTAAAGCTGCAAGCAGCGTTGAGCGGGTCTTCGACGTTCCGCAGGCTGTTGTCCGCACGTCGACGTGATTTTCCATTGAATTAGGACAACATCGTATTTGTTGGCGAGGGATGCGTTTTCATGGAAACGGCATTCGATGAGATTTCAGATTTCACTTGGAGCTGTTGAGGCATGGACCATCAGCCATCATATGAAGTCTGGTGCCGTTTGGAACCTTTTCCATTGAATTAGGACAACACCGTGTTTTATGGCGAGGGAAGTGTTGCCATGGAAATGACAAATGGTGAGATTTCAGATTTCACGTAGAGCTGTTGAGGGCTGGACCATTAGCCATCATATGAAATCCGGTGTTGTTTGGATGATTTTCCATTGAATTAGGACAACACCGTGTTTCACGGCGAGGGACGTGTTGCCATGGAAACGGCATACATTGAGATTTCCGATTTCACGTAGAGCTGTTGAGGGCCGGACCATTGATGATAGTCTGAAGTCTGGTGGTGTTTGGACGATTTTCCATTGACTTACAACAACATCGGATTTTTTGGCGAGGGATGCGTTTCCATGGAAACGGCATACATTGAGATTTCCGATGTCACGTAGAGCTGTTGAGGGCTGGACCATTAATGATAGTCTGAAGTCTGGTGGTGTTTGGATGATTTTCCATTGAATTACGACAACATGATGTTTGACGGCGAGGGATTCGTTACCATGGCAACGCCAAATGATGACATCCCATAATTGACATGGAGCTGTTGAGGGCAGGACCATTAGCCATCATATGAAGTCTGGTGCTGTTTGGACGATTTGCCATTGACTTACAACAACATCGGATTTTTTGGCGAGGGATGCGTTTCCATGGAAACGGCATACGTTGAGATTTCAGATTTCACGTAGAGCTGTTGAGGGCCGGACCATTGATGATAGTCTGAAGTCTGGTGCTTTTTGGAGGATTTTCCATTGACTTACAACAACATCGTATTTTTTGGCGGGGGATGCGTTGCCATGGAAACGGCATACGTTGAGATTTCCGATTTCACGTAGAGCTGTTGAGGGCTGGACCATTAATGATAGTCTGAAGTCTGGTGCTGTTTGGACGATTTTCCATTGAATTACGACAACATGATGTTTGACGGCGAGGGATGCGTTGCCATGGAAACGGCATACGTTGAGATTTCAGATTTCACGTAGAGCTGTTGAGGGCTGGACCATTAATGATAGTCTGAAGTCTGGTGCTGTTTGGACGATTTTCCATTGACTTACAACAACATCGGATGTTTTGGCGAGGGATGCCGTTTCCATGGAAACGGCATACGTTGAGATTTCAGATTTCACTTGGAGCTGTTGAGGCATGGACCAGTGATATAAAAGTGAAGATTGGGGGACGATGGGACCGTGTCCATTGGATTTACAGCGACACCGTTGTTTATGGCGAAGGATCCGTTGCCATGGTAACGCCAAATTAAGTAACATCAGATTTAACCTAGAGCTGTTCAGGGCTGTGGTGCTAAACGTCATGTGAAGTTTGGTGGCGTTCTGAGAATGTCAGTTTGAGTTATGACATCATCGTGTTCCATGGCGAGGGCCCGCCAAAAATCGTACGAACGCGAATTTTGGCGGAAAATAACGGCTACGCCGTACGAATTAAAGAAATTCCTGTGATAACTTAAGATTTCCCATGTCTCGCGAAGCTACCCGACGAATTTCGAGTCGTACGATAAAAGTCCCTAGGAGGAGATACGATTTTTTTCCAATTTCAATAGGGTCTTCGCCGACCTAGGTCTCAGACCCTAATGACACATAGGCCTATGTATAGCCTAGAGGCCTAGCGCTTTTCTACAACTCAAAGACGCTTGCACGCGTACACATGTCCTGCAGCACACAGCTGCTCACTGTTGGTAAAAGTAAATAAATAGTATTTTCATTTCAATAATGTACTTTCTATACCCTGCTTCATAAACAATACTGACATCCTGCTCCTCCGAGCCTGGGGGTCCGGGGATGTGAGGACAGCGCGAGGACAGACAGGGAGGCTGCTTCACTTCATAAAGGAAATGGGTCAATATTAACAACACAGGAGCTAAAACGCTGAATAACCTTCATTACGTGTTAGAGAGAAGAACATAAGAACGTTTGACAAAGATGCGGCTGTTAAACGGGCAGCGGATCCGCTGTGTGTAGAAAGAGAGAGAGAGAGACGCTGAGCGGCACCGAGCAGCGATCAGCTGATACGGTGCAGAGAGAGAGCTGCAGTCCGCGGGGCTCGCCTCCTCTCCTCACAACTCTTATTAATCCCGGGACCGGACAATTGTTATTTGTTCCTACTCGGAACCGAGTTTTGCTTCCCAGCCCGGCCGCTGCGCTACACTTCCCGCCCCGCTCCGCCCCCGTCTAACTGTACAGAAAGCGGCGAGATGCATTTCCTTAGGAATCGACAAGCAGAACCGAAACTAACACTTCTAAACGAACAATGGCGGACACGGACAATTTGCAAATGAGTTCTGCCTTTTGTAACTGAATGTATCAATAACTTGTCAATACATCAGGGCGAAAAACGTCACTTGTCCGCCGGACAAGTCAATTGAAAGATCTACTTGTCCGATATCGTAAATAACACGTCCCGGACGGTGGGACGTATACTTTTTCGCACACTGAGGTCTACATGTGTGTGTGTTCAGGTCTACAGGTGTGTGTTCAGGTCTACAGGTGTGTGTTCAGGTCTACATGTGTGTGTTCAGGTTTACAGGTGTGTGTTGTTACCTGTGTGTGTGTGTGTGTGTGTGTGTGTGTGTGTGTGTGTGTGTGTGTGTGTGTGTGTGTGTGTGTGTGTGTGTGTGTGTGTGTGTGTGTGTGTGTGTGTGTGTGTGTGTGTGTGTGTGTGTGTGTGTGTGTGTGTGTGTGTGTGTGTGTGTGTGTGTGTGTGTGTGTGTGTGTGTGTGTGTGTGTGTGTGTGTGTGTGTGTGTGTGTGTGTGTGTGTGTGTGTGCAGGTCTCCAGGTCAGAGAGTGTGCGTTCACGGAGCAGCTGCAGGCGTTGCAGCCTCACAGCACGGCAGCCAATGAGCGAGGAGAGGTGGAGCCTCACAGCACGGCAGCCAATGAGAGAGGAGAGGTGCAGGAGAACGGCACGGTGCGCTGCGTCCACGGGTCCCGCTGCTATGGAGTGTGGCAGAAGAGACCAGATGGGGCAATACATCTGGAGGGGCAAGGTGACACACACACACACACACACACACACACACACACACACACACACACACACACACACACACACACACACACACACACACACACACACACACACACACACACACTCAGAGATGTATAGAGTCTTAGGGTGCGTTCACACCTGCCTTGTATAGTCCGGTTGAATGGAACCCTGGTGCGTTTAGCCGCTTGGTGCGGTTCATTTGGGTCGGTGTGAACGCAGTCCGAGACCTCTGAAGTGAACTCAACAACCGGACTCTGGTCCGCCTAAATAGGTGGTCTCGGAGCGCTTGCTTGCGAACTCTGGAGCGGTGCATTGCTGGTGTGAACGCAGTCCGCACCAAAACATAGGAAGCGCAGTATTTACGAGTCACAAGAACGCGGATATCTTCAACAATCTTTAGCGAAAGAGTCTTTCAAGACATCCGCGTTGTTTAGTTAAAGAGCGAAGCAGGATGAAGAGTTGAACAGTGTCGTGTAAAGTAAACATTCTCCGTCAGCTACATAAAAGTAAGAACACCTGTCCTCGGTGAAACGCCCCTCCTCTGCAGAACGTCTCTCGTGGATAAGCAGGAGAAGAACACCGACAGCTGATCAGGAGCCCGACGCGAGGCGGAGGGATCTAGATCGGCATGAAGGTGTTCTTTTCCCCATGATGACCGCGCTGCTGCACATTATCCCGCTTATTACACGGCCTCATTCTCAACAAAGTAACGTTATGACTCCCAATATTAACTGAAATGCTTTTGTGGATTTAGACAATTATTTTATTGATTTAAAAAATAGTTGTATGTATTTAAATGTACATGCATCCGCTAAGAAAAATAGTCCGTTGTTACCGTTTGAACTAACGTAGTAACGACAGGAACTGCTTCGATAGCGTTTTTGAGGAGCTTCATGATTACAGATTTGAAAACATCGCTGCTTGCTTTAATAGTAGCACAATTCATGATGTGAAACCTTGGGAAGTATCTAGATATCCTGCCCTGATGCCAGAGGAACTGCACACTGAATATGTGTCGCCGTCTGACCTGTGTCTGGACCGCTGCGTCAAAAGGAGGGTTTCTGCCCGTTACTTCTCCGCTGTTTTCTTGTCGCTCTTGTCTTGTCAGTTAGTTTCAGCCAAACTGTAGACAGTTCAATCGAACGGACTTCTTTGTGCAGATGTGAGCGTCCTTAACAACGGTCAATAAATCCTTGACAGCGGTCTGTCTGTTCTGGATTAAAAACGACCAATCAGAATCGAGTATTCAACAAAGCCATGTAATAATGTTTTTTAACGGACGTTGTCTGATTATATAATCATGTCTGTTGATCTCCAGACTAACAGCAGCATGAGAATAACCTGCCGAAAGTGCCGATGCTCCGTGGCGGAGGCTCCGCTAGAAATTGCCGGGATTTGCGTTTGTACCCCCTTAATGTCTGACCAATGGTTGAACAGCATTTCCGTGCACATGACTTGTGTTTAAAGTTTATAGTCCCTTTGAGTTTTTGCCAGTGTGAACGCAAACCGAACCTTCTGAAAAATGAAACAATGTAACAAACTGTGGTCTGGTGCGCAGCTGAGAGCGGACTATTAGGTGTGAACACACCCTAAAACAGCCTTTAAAGAGTCCCAAAGAGTTCCAGCGAGTCTTGACCTGTCCACCCTGAGCCTGATCCAGGCCTCGGGCTCCAGAGGACACGCCCAGAACAAAGGACCATATCTTCTAGAAGGGGAACATTAATAATCTCTGTTCTCAAAGCAAGGATAAACCTGTGAGCTGAATGCAGAAGAGTCAGAATCAATACAGATGTTTTTATTTGAAAGTCAATTCAGATTGAACAAAGTAAAATAATAATAACATAAAGTGTCCGTCCAAAGATAAACGTACTGATAGTGAAACCTCCCTTGATGATGGGTTGACTCAAAGCTTCAGGAGTCCAAACTGTAACACATACTGAGTGCCCCGTATCAAGACCGATGCACAACACCTGACCTTTGACCTTTTAGAGAGGGTTCGAAAACCCACTTCTGGGGTCATCTGGGTGGATTTGACCTTTCTCTGGAACCCATCGGTCGATGTTGATGATTGACACCTCTTTAGAACCGTCAGAGCCAATAGCATTGAAGGGGGAGTTCCTAAATCCTCCTACACGTTACCACGAGGAGTGAGAGTGATGCGCACGCAACTTGCCTCTGAAAACTGAAAACTAGGTTTCTAAATATGCCGATGGATTATCAGAAATCATTTCAAAGTGACACAGACACATGGGATGAACCTTCAGCGGCGTTTTATCGTTTTAATGCCGTTGATCAGAAACAGCAAAGGTAAGACATATTTTCCGTTCTGGCTCAGTAAAGCTATGTTGTGTGTCGTCTTTGCCTTCGCTGCCCTGAGTTCTGATCGCTCAGTGAGGATACGTATACCCCTAGAATCGGTGGAGTCTCAGCTTTAATTTGATATCTTGTTTGTGCAGATCCGATAAGTAATAAAGCATTTAGGCCGTGAGTTATGTGCGAAGTGCGTTAGCATTCTTTCGCTCAGGGCTAATTCAGAAGCTTGGTATTACCCTTGTGTTTCGTATCTTCAGTTAGCTGAGTGTCCCTTTACGTGGGTACAGTCCCACAGAGTCCCAGAGTCCCAGAGTCCCACAGAGTCCCACAGAGTCCCACAGAGTCCCAGAGTCCCACAGAGTCCCACAGAGTCCCACAGAGTCCCACAGAGTCCCACAGAGTCCCACAGAATCCCACAGAGTCCCACAGAGTCCCACAGAGTCCCACAGAGTCCCACAGAGTCCCACAGAGTCCCACAGAATCCCACAGAGTCCCACAGAGTCCCACAGAGTCCCACAGAGTCCCACAGAGTCCCACAGAATCCCACAGAGTCCCACAGAGTCCCACAGAATCCCACAGAGTCCCACAGAGTCCCACAGAGTCCCACAGAGTCCCACAGAGTCCCAGAGTCCCACAGAGTCCCACAGAGTCCCACAGAGTCCCACAGAGTCCCACAGAGTCCCACAGAGTCCCACAGAGTCCCAGAGTCCCACAGAGTCCCACAGAGTCCCACAGAGTCCAGCAGAGTCCCAGAGTCCCACAGAGTCCCAGAGTCCCACAGAGTCCCAGAGTCCCACAGAGTCCCAGAGTCCCACAGAGTCCCCCAGAGTCCCAACGAGTCCCACAGAGTCCCCCAGAGTCCCAGAGTCCCAGAGTCCCACAGAGTCCCACAGAGTCCCACAGAGTCCCACAGAGTCCCAGAGTCCCACAGAGTCCCACAGAGTCCCACAGAGTCCAGCAGAGTCCCAGAGTCCCACAGAGTCCCAGAGTCCCACAGAGTCCCAGAGTCCCACAGAGTCCCAGAGTCCCACAGAGTCCCACAGAGTCCCACAGAGTCCCACAGAGTCCCACAGAGTCCCACAGAGTCCCACAGAGTCCCCCAGAGTCCCAACGAGTCCCACAGAGTCCCCCAGAGTCCCAACGAGTCCCACAGAGTCACAGAGTCACAGAGTCCCACAGAGTCCCACAGAGTCCCACAGAGTCCAGCAGAGTCCCAACGAGTCCCACAGAGTCCCAACGAGTCCCACAGAGTCCCAGAGTCCCACAGAGTCCCACAGAGTCCCAGAGTCCCACAGAGTCCCACAGAGTCCCAGAGAGTCCCAACGAGTCCCACAGAGTCCCACAGAGTCCCAGAGTCCCACAGAGTCCCACAGAGTCCCAGAGTCCCAGTGTCCCACAGAGTCCCAGAGAGTCCCAAAGAGTCCCAAAGAGACCGACAAGTCCCACAGAGTCCCAACGAGTCCCACAGAGTCCCAACGAGTCCCAACGAGTCCCACAGAGTCCCAACGAGTCCCACAGAGTCCCAACGAGTCCCAACGAGCCCCAGAGAGTCCCACAGAGTCCCAAAGAGACCGACAAGTCCCACAGAGTCCCAACGAGTCCCACAGAGTCCCAACGAGTCCCAACAAGTCCCAAAGAGTCCCACAGAGTCCCAACGAGTCCCACAGAGTCCCAACGAGTCCCAGAGAGTCCCAAAGAGACCGACAAGTCCCACAGAGTCCCAACGAGTCCCAACGAGTCCCAAAGAGTCCCACAGAGTCCCAACGAGTCCCACAGAGTCCCAACGAGTCCCAACGAGTCCCAACGAGTCCCAAAGAGACCGACAAGTCCCACAGAGTCCCAACGAGTCCCAAAGAGTCCCAACGAGTCCCAGAGAATCCCAAAGAGTCCCAAAGAGACCGACAAGTCCCACAGAGTCCCAACGAGTCCCACAGAGTCCCAGAGAGGCCCAAAGAGTCCCAAAGAGACCGACAAGTCCCACAGAGTCCCAACGAGTCCCACAGAGTCCCAGAGAGTCCCAAAGAGACCGACAAGTCCCACAGAGTCCCAACGAATCCCAACGAGTCTCACAGAGTGCAGACAAGTCCCAACAAGTCCCAACGAGTCCAGACAAGTCCCAACGAGTCCCAAAGAGTCCCAACGAGTCCCGACAAGTCCCAAAGAGTCCCAACGAGTCCCACAGAGTCCAAAGAGTTCCACAGAGTCCCACAGAGTCCCAACAACTTCCAAAGAGTCCCGAAGAGTCCCAACGAGTCCCACAGAGTCCCAACGAGTCCAGACGAGTCCCAGAGAGTCCCAAAGAGTCCCACAGAGTCCCAAAGAGTCTCAAAGAGTCCCGAAGAGTCCCAAAGAGTCCTACAGAGTGTCAAAGAGTCCCAAAGTGTCTCAAAGAGTCCTACAGAGTGTCAAAGAGTCCCAGAGTGTCTCAAAGAGTCCCAACGAGTCCCAAAGAATATTGTCATACTGATATTCTGTACACACTGTGAAGACCACTGAGACAAATGTAACATTTGTGATATTGGGCTATATAAATAAACATTAAAAATAAAATAAATATTGATTGATCGGTCTCCTTGATTACTAATTATCGGTCTTGAAAAAGCCATATCGGTCATTCCCTAGTCTAGTTCCTGATTAATTTAGTGTAAATAGAGTTTTAAGACCTGCTTCCTGTGTCCCAGGCTGCTGGCCTAACACTGAGGACCAGCAGGAGTGTAATGGCGACCGTTGCCTGGTAACAGCGACACCCTCTCACATCCAGACTGAAAGCTACAGGTTCTGCTGCTGCAACAGAGACCTCTGCAACACAGAGTTCAGTGAAGCCCCTCCCCCTGAGCGGCCCCCCGACCAGAGGCACACAGGTGAGACACACACACACACACACACACACACACACACACACACACACACACACACACACACACACACACACACACACACACACACACACACACACACACACACACACACACACACAGGTGAGACGACAGAGGTGGGAAGTAGTGGAGTAAAAATACTGTACTTATGTGTCTGGTATCAGTACTTTACTCCACAGTGTGCGAAAAAGCACACGTCCCACCGTCCGGGACGTGTTATTTACGACAAGGGCGCCGGAAGCGGGGGGGGGGGGGGGGGCCAGGGGGCCATTGGCCCCCCCACATTTCAGCCCTGCCCCACATTTTCACAGCAGCAGATTTAAAAAAAAAAAATGTGTTCAGTCTTTATTTTGAACAGATTAAAAAATACAAAATAAATAAAACAAATGTGAAAAACAGAATACCGTATTGTTATAATACAGTATTATAATATTTATACATATTCAAGGTAATATTTGTATATTCAACAAAAGAAAAAAACAAGTCTTCATATTAATAATAATATTAAATCATGTGTCCGAAAGGGAGCAGGAGGAAGCAGATGCTTATTCATTCCACCCCTACTTGATCAGTGATTGTCCTTTAAATCATTATGCAAGTTATTCCTACTAACATTTACATTTATATATACAATACTTTCTCATCTTCAATCGCCTTCATTCTCATAGTTTCCAAAAAGTGTTTCTGTGCATCCTTTAAACTGAGTTACGCTTTGTTTGAACTCCTGCTCCAAAGCATTCTCTAAAGTCACCCCGCAGGTTGTTGAACTCATACTTCTCAGAGCTCTTCTGACCTCGAGTTGAATGTAGCTTTCCTCTCAGATGATACCCCCCCTCTCTGTCTACGAACAGTGTTTCTAATGTCCTAGGAAGTAGATGATGTCTGGCTCTGGACATGATGTGTGCCGTTTTAAATTAACCAGATCAATGAACTTCAATATGTGTGACTTCAAAAATAACACATTAGTGTGTTCAAGATATCCAACACTACGGATAACTCTTATAGCCCTTTTTGTAACGTGCATAACGGCTGGAGGTTGGTTTTGTACGTGTTTCCCCAGATCTGCACACAGTAAATCAGATAAGGCAGCATCAGTGTGTGATATAGAGCCTGCAGTGAGGCCAGAATGTGTCTGGCTTCTCCCCATAGTGCGAAAGTCTCAGCCGGTGTTGCTTTCCACGAGCGATGTGAGGTCTCCAGCTGATGGGGCTCAAACCACACCACGGAACTTCATATACTCTTTCTATGTGTTCTAGTATTAGTTGTATCTGTGGATTTGTTTGATGTTTTCCAAATAACACAATCTTTGTTTTGCTTATATTTAATGATAATCTGTTTGTGTCAAACCAATGTTTCACTTTAATCATGTCTGCTGTCATCACTTCCAGTAGCTCTTTCAAATGTTCACCGCAACAAAACATATCAGTGTCGTCTGCAAATAAAATACATTTAATACATTTGATACTCTGCAAATGTCGTTGATGTATATTATGAACAGCTCAGGCCCCAACACGGACCCCTGAGGTACTCCACAAGTTATGTTCATGTATTCTGATTTATGTTCACCCATTTCAACAAATTGTTGTCTGTTGCTTAAATGATCTCTCAGCGTCTAATCCCACCCTCTGATGCCGTTCCAGTTTTATCAGTAACATATTGTGATGGTGTCAAATGCTTTTTGTAACTCTATACATATTCCCACTGCTTGTTTTTTATTGTCCATGCAGTTTGATATTTCCTCACTTAATGCCATTAGTACCAGAGACGCTGATCTGTCTTTCCTGAATGCATATCGACTGTCGTCCACAAGCTGACGTGTTTCCATGAAACTGCACAAATCCCGTTTCAATGATTCCCCTCTAAAGTCGCATCTCAACGTGATCTCATCTCGCTGTGTATACTTTGTTATTTTTGATTGTTATATTCAATCTCACTAGCTACAGGCATTTTGAAGCTTGGAAAGGGAAGATGACAGCTCTCCCTCCACTCGGCTGTTCCGCAGCGCCGCCCCCTCCCTCCCGCTGACATGATGAATGTAAGGCGTATAGTAATCATAGATAACACGGCAGGGTCCGTTACAGTTTGTTTTGGCTTTCAGAATATTAAATTTGTTTCGGCAAATTCAGAAGATAAATACAACTTTACTACGTTGTGTACTTTATTTGTTACGTTGTTCTGTGTGTCAGCCGTTAACCTAGAGAGAATATATACACCTGCAAACATGTCAGAAGAACCAGCGCAGAAGAAAACTAAATACAGTCAATCTAAACTTCAGTGTAACAACTGGAAGGTCACGTGCTGACATCCTCACCTCCGCAGCCGGGACCTTCTTCAGCCAGAACCAGCGCAGCAGATCAACCCGAGAGCAGCAGCTCTGCGGCCGCAGAAACTGTCAAAACCGCCGCTGAACCGAAACAGACCGGTTCCGACCGCATGGAGGTTTGTCGTCGGGACATTGAGGCGGGTAAAGCTGTACCGCTAACTATCGGGAGAAAGGAGACCGCTAGTAGATCGTTTGAGCAAAGAGAAGGTTCTTCAACGCAGAATGGTACAAAAACAGAGAGGGTTCGTTCTTTGCAAAACCACTAAACGATAAACTGCGACGTTAACGACCTCGTGATGACCTTGTGTTTGACCTGAGGATCAAACCTGCGTTTAGTCTAGAAAAAGGTAAATGTGTGCATGTTATTATAAAGTTGTGTATATTTACAGACTGTTGCAAACACTAAGAAACTTATAAACATCAGGTTTAAAACTAAAAGAGCTTTACAAAAAAGTAACACAGGCTCTGGGTCTTTTTATCTTTAGAAAGAGCGTTACCTTGGTTTGATCCACATTTAAGAGAAACTTTAGTTCAGAGAGCTGAGTCTGAGTAGTGTTAGAAACAGCCTGTAATGTAACACCAGCTCCTGAATGGAGGGACCTGCACAGAACATCACGGTATCATCCGCATACACATGTAAAGTAGCTTCATCCACATGTTCCCCTAAGCTGTTGATGTAGATGGAGAATAAAAGTGGTCCTGAAACAGAGCCTTGAGGAACAGCAGCGTCTGCGCTGCGGCTGCTGCGTTTTTAGCGATCGCGGCCACTCTAGTCAATGGGTGCTATTCCACCAGACCCGCTGCGCCGCGGCTCGAAGCGTCCCAGAAGCTCCTCGCCGCAAGGGATTTCTAAAATATAGGATGAATCCTATTTTTGACGCGGCGCAGCGCAGCGCAGGCAGGAAGTGGAACGTTCATCCAACAACTGCGAGGCTGCACACACGAAGCTCCGCTTCCGCAACGTTTTGAAACGTGCCTGGTGGGTTATGACGCAGGAGGAGGTCGCAGCGCAGAGCAGACGCAGCGCAGACGCAGCGCAGACGCAGCGCAGACGCAGCGCAGACGCAGCGCAGACGCAGCGCAGACGCAGCGCAGACGCTTCCGGTGGGATCAGGGGGTAAGCGTGCAAGCGTCTTTGAGTTGTAGAAAAGCGCTAGGCCTATAAATGTAATTTATTATTATTATTATTATTATTATTATTATTATTATTATTATTATTATTATCAGGCCTATGTGTTGGACATGTGTGGTTGGACTCTGTCTCACAGGCAGGCTGCAGTGTAGCATCAGAGGAGACTGGGCCAATTGCACATTCTCAAACTGCACCACTGAGAACTAACTAAACAATGCATTTTATTCAATAACCGTAACGAAAGTGATTTGTAAAAAGGAATACAGATTTGACTTAATGTTTTCATAAATATATTTTTCTCCCAGTTTGTCATGGGACTTATTTTTACCCTCTCAAAGAACCGGAATCGAGAACCGAAAATAACCGGAATCGAAAAGCAGAACCGGAATCTTTAAAATCCAAACGATACCCTATATACCACATATACCTATGTGTGATGCAGTAAAATCTCACCGCTCACTCACGTAAGCGGTGTCGTAAAAAACGTGGGGAAATGTAAAATACGATGGCGAAGAAGAAGATTCCAGTGGCCCCAATTTTTGTCCATACTGGACAAGTGAAAAATGTATTCGGACAAGTACATTTCCAAACTCACTTGTCCATGGACAAGTACTCTCTAAAAACTTTTTCTCACACTGCTTATTTTTCTGACTACTTTTTACTTTGACTTCTCTCATGTTGAACCCAAATACCTGTACTTTCTACTTCTCTCATGTTGAACCCAAATACCTGTACTTTCTACTTCTCTCATGTTGAACTCAAATACCTGTACTTTCTACTTCTCACATGTTGAACTCAAATACCTGTACTTTCTACTTCTTACATGTTGAACTCAAATACCTGTACTTTCTACTTCTCTCATGTTGAACTCAAATACCTGTACTTTCTACTTCTTACATGTTGAACTCAAATACCTGTACTTTCTACTTCTTACATGTTGAACCCAAATACCTGTACTTTCTACTTCTCTCATGTTGAACCCAAATACCTGTACTTTCTACTTCTTACATGTTGAACCCAAATACCTGTACTTTCTACTTCTCACATGTTGAACTCAAATACCTGTACTTTCTACTTCTTACATGTTGAACACAAATACCTATACTTTCTACTTCTTACATGTTGAACACAAATACCTGTACTTTCTACTTCTTACATGTTGAACACAAATACCTGTACTTTCTACTTCTCTCATGTTGAACTCAAATACATGTACTTTCTACTTCTTACATGTTGAACTCAAATACCTGTACTTTCTACTTCTCACATGTTGAACTCAAATACCTGTACTTTCTACTTCTCTCATGTTGAACTCAAATACCTGTACTTTCTACTTCTCACATGTTGAACTCAAATACCTGTACTTTCTACGTCTTACATGTTGAACTCAAATACCTGTACTTTCTACGTCTTACATGTTGAACTCAAATACCTGTACTTTCTACGTCTTACATGTTGAACTCAAATACCTGTACTTTCTACTTCTCACATGTTGAACTCAAATACCTGTACTTTCTACTTCTTACATGTTGAACCCAAATACCTGTACTTTCTACTTCTCTCATGTTGAACTCAAATACCTGTACTTTCTACTTCTTACATGTTGAACCCAAATACCTGTACTTTCTACTTCTTACATGTTGAACCCAAATACCTGTACTTTCTACTTCTTACATGTTGAACCCAAATACCTGTACTTTCTACTTCTTACATGTTGAACCCAAATACCTGTACTTTCTACTTCTTACAGGTTGAACTCAAATACCTGTACTTTCTACTTCTCTCATGTTGAACCCAAATTCCTGTACTTTCTACTTCTTACATGTTGAACCCAAATACCTGTACTTTCTACTTCTTACATGTTGAACTCAAATACCTGTACTTTCTACTTCTCTCATGTTGAACCCAAATACCTGTACTTTCTACTTCTTACATGTTGAACACAAATACCTGTACTTTCTACTTCTTACATGTTGAACACAAATACCTGTACTTTCTACTTCTCTCATGTTGAACTCAAATACATGTACTTTCTACTTCTTACATGTTGAACTCAAATACCTGTACTTTCTACTTCTCACATGTTGAACTCAAATACCTGTACTTTCTACTTCTCTCATGTTGAACTCAAATACATGTACTTTCTACTTCTTACATGTTGAACCCAAATACCTGTACTTTCTACTTCTCTCATGTTGAACTCAAATACCTGTACTTTCTACTTCTCACATGTTGAACCCAAATACCTGTACTTTCTACTTCTTACATGTTGAACCCAAATACCTGTACTTTCTACTTCTTACATGTTGAACTCAAATACCTGTACTTTCTACTTCTTACATGTTGAACTCAAATACCTGTACTTTCTACTTCTCTCATGTTGAACTCAAATACCTGTACTTTCTACTTCTTACACGTTGAACCCAAATACCTGTACTTTCTACTTCTTACATGTTGAACACAAATACCTGTACTTTCTACTTCTTACATGTTGAACTCAAATACCTGTACTTTCTACTTCTTACATGTTGAACTCAAATACCTGTACTTTCTACTTCTCTCATGTTGAACTCAAATACCTGTACTTTCTACTTCTTACATGTTGAACTCAAATACCTGTACTTTCTACTTCTCTCATGTTGAACCCAAATACCTGTACTTTCTACTTCTTACATGTTGAACCCAAATACCTGTACTTTCTACTTCTCTCATGTTGAACCCAAATACCTGTACTTTCTACTTCTCTCATGTTGAACCCAAATACCTGTACTTT
The DNA here is from genome assembly GCF_902827115.2 of Pseudochaenichthys georgianus. Taxonomy (NCBI): domain Eukaryota; kingdom Metazoa; phylum Chordata; class Actinopteri; order Perciformes; family Channichthyidae; genus Pseudochaenichthys; species Pseudochaenichthys georgianus. The sequence goes on from NW_027262504.1 coordinate 16,441, forward strand.
CTACTTCTCTCATGTTGAATTGGAACACGATCCGTGTATCCATCACTTCCTGGTCTTCTCTAAAGAAGAGGGACCAATGGAAACGTTGTCATGTTGCCGTTGGTCACCATGGAAACATTCATTAGCTAACAATGACATTATTGTTCTATTCATATAAAGGGAGGTCAGGTACTCTTTAAAGCAGCTGCTAGTTATGGGTACTTTCTACTGAAGGACACTTCAAAGCCTCTTTACTTTGACTTGAGTAAAGAAGTTTAGTCAGTACTTCTACTTTTAGTCTTTTTAAACACGAGTATCTGAACTTCTACCTGAGTACAGGATGTGTGTACTTTTACCCTCTCTGGAGACGACCAATCACGTGCCTGGTTTAATTATTGATCCTTCTCCAGTCCTTTACTGGTCTCACTGCTGAATGTAAATCCTGATGATGATGATGATGATGATGATGGTTTTCTTCCTCCTCGTCCTGCAGACCAGCAGCTGCTGAGGAGGGGGGAGGCAGCGTTCGTCGCCCTGGCAACCCTCGCCATGGCAGCCGTCGTCATCGTGGCGTTGTTCCTGGGATACTGCATGATGAAAGGTGAATGCAGATAATTATAATATACATTTTAATTAAAAATAATGAATACCATTTTTTTAATAATAATACAAAACATTATCAATGAAAAAGTAAACAAATAAATAGATATATTAATAATAATAAATAATAATAATATAATTGTAGTGGCCAAAATCCCAAAAAGTTTGTCTTGTAACCTTCACCTCAAAAGTGATTGTTCTTGGCCACATGTAGAGCGTGGGGCTGGGAAGCCGTGTCAGACTCGCCGTACACAACCCACTGGATGTTTCTGTTGCTTTTCAACGTTTATTTCCAGCAAACATAAAAGAAAATAGGAAAACAATATGTAACATAAACTTAAACAGCAGATCCTAATAATCCGTCTTCTACTCAGCATAAGGTTGCGTCTGCGTGTCAATGACGGTATTGCTGCTGCCTGCTGCTCTCCCGTCACACACCGCACCTCCAACTGAAAGCCCCGCTCTCTTCACCTGAGCAAAGCACACCTCCAACTGAAAGCCTTAGCCCCGCCCCCTTCACCTGAGCAAAGCACACCTCCAACTGAAAGCCTTAGCCCCGCCCCCTTCACCTGAGCAAAGCACACCTCTCACTGAAAGCCTTAGCCCCGCCCCCTTCACCTGAGCAAAGCACACCTCTCACTGAAAGCCTTAGCCCCGCCCCCTTCACCTGAGCAAAGCACACCTCCAACTGAAAGCCTTAGCCCCGCCCCCTTCACCTGAGCAAAGCACACCTCCAACTGAAAGCCTTAGCCCCGCCCCCTTCACCTGAGCAAAGCACACCTCTCACTGAAAGCCTTAGCCCCGCCCTCTTCACCTGAGCAAAGCACACCTCTCACTGAAAGCCTTAGCCCCGCCCCCTTCACCTGAGCAAAGCACACCTCTCACTGAAAGCCTTAGCCCCGCCCCCTTCACCTGAGCAAAGCACACCTCTCACTGAAAGCCTTAGCCCCGCCCCCTTCACCTGAGCAAAGCACACCTCTCACTGAAAGCCTTAGCCCCGCCCCCTTCACCTGAGCAAAGCACACCTCCAACTTAAAGCCTTAGCCCCGCCCCCTTCACCTGAGCAAAGCACACCTCCAACTTAAAGCCTTAGCCCCGCCCCCTTCACCTGAGCAAAGCACACCTCTCACTGAAAGCCTTAGCCCCGCCCCCTTCACCTGAGCAAAGCACACCTCTCACTGAAAGCCTTAGCCCCGCCCCCTTCACCTGAGCAAAGCACACCTTCAACTGAAAGCCTTAGCCCCGCCCCCTTCACCTGAGCAAAGCACACCTCCAACTTAAAGCCTTAGCCCCGCCCCCTTCACCTGAGCAAAGCACACCTCCAACTGAAAGCCTTAGCCCCGCCCCCTTCACCTGAGCAAAGCACACCTCCAACTTAAAGCCTTAGCCCCGCCCCCTTCACCTGAGCAAAGCACACCTCCAACTTAAAGCCTTAGCCCCGCCCCCTTCACCTGAGCAAAGCACACCTCCAACTTAAAGCCTTAGCCCCGCCCCCTTCACCTGAGCAAAGCACACCTCTCACTGAAAGCCTTAGCCCCGCCCCCTTCACCTGAGCAAAGCACACCACCAACTGAAAGCCTTAGCCCCGCCCCCTTCACCTGAGCAAAGCACACCTCTCACTGAAAGCCTTAGCCCCGCTCTCTTCACCTGAGCAAAGCACACCTCTCACTGAAAGCCTTAGCCCCGCCCCCTTCACCTGAGCAAAGCACACCTCTCACTGAAAGCCTTAGCCCCGCCCCCTTCACCTGAACAAAGCACACCTTCAACTGAAAGCCTTAGCCCCGCCCCCTTCACCTGAGCAAAGCACACCTCCAACTGAAAGCCTTAGCCCCGCCCCCTTCACCTGAGCAAAGCACACCTCCAACTTAAAGCCTTAGCCCCACCCCCTTCACCTGAGCAAAGCACACCTCCAACTGAAAGCCTTAGCCCCGCCCCCTTCACCTGAGCAAAGCACACCTCCAACTGAAAGCCTTAGCCCTGCCCCCTTCACCTGAGCAAAGCACACCTCCAACTGAAAGCCTTAGCCCCGCCCCCTTCACCTGAGCAAAGCACACCTCTCACTGAAAGCCTTAGCCCCGCCCCCTTCACCTGAACAAAGCACACCTCCAACTGAAAGCCTTAGCCCCGCCCCCTTCACCTGAGCAAAGCACACCTCTCACTGAAAGCCCCGCCCTCTTCACCTGAGCAAAGCACACCTCCAACTTAAAGCCTTAGCCCCGCCCCCTTCACCTGAGTAAAGCACACCTCTCACTGAAACAGACAAATGCTTTAATACATTTATTATTATTATTATTATTTATCTATTTTAAATAACTATAGGCCGTCTCTAAGTGGTTAGTTCTGGCTCAGGCTCTTGAACGCCTAGTGAAGGAACAGGTAAAGGTGTTTCTATGTAACCATGACAACCTGTCTGAGCATCAGTCAGGCTTCAGAAAGCAGCGCAGCACCATCACTGCCACGATGAACGTGTGAACGATGTGGAGAGTATCTTAGATAATAAGCAGAGTTGAGCAGCTCTGTTTGTTGACCTGTCCAAAGCGTTTGACACGTCGATCACCTCATCTTGAAGCAGAGGCTGCTCAGTGTCGGCAGGTCCAGCCGTGCAGTGGCTGGTCTGAGAACTGCCTCTCTGAAAGGTCCCATGTGTTCACTCTGATGGGCTGTCTTCTGAGTGGGTAAACAACACTAATGGTGTTCCTCAAGGCTCTGTTTCAGGCCCACTTTTATTCTCCATCTGCATCAACAGCTCAGGGGAACATGTGGATGAAGCTACTTCACATTATGCGGATGATCCCGTGATGTTCTGTGAGGTCCCTCAGTCAGGAGCTGGTGCTACATCACAGGCTGCTTCTGACACGACTCAGACTCAGCGCTCTGAACTAAAGCTGCTTCTAGATGTGGATCAAACCAAGGTCACGCTCTTTCTAAAGCTGAACAGACTCAGAGCCTGTTGTAGATATTGTAACTACGCAAGGACAAGA
>NW_027262504.1:27500-28562 GCF_902827115.2 Pseudochaenichthys georgianus
CATGTACTCGCCTAGAGACATGGACTCACCTAGAGACATGGACTCACCTGGAGACATGGACTCACCTAGAGACATGTACTCACCTAGAGACATGGACTCACCTAGAGACATGCACTCACCTGGAGACATGGACTCACCTAGAGACATTTACTCACCTGGAGACATGGACTCACCTGGAGACATGGACTCACCTGGAGACATGGACTCGCCTAGAGACATGTACTCACCTGGAGACATGGACTCGCCTGGAGACATGGACTCGCCTGGAGACATGGACTCGCCTAGAGACATGGACTCACCTGGAGACATGGACTCACCTAGAGACATGGACTCACCTGGAGACATGGACTCACCTGGAGACATGTACTCACCTGGAGACATGGACTCACCTAGAGACATGTACTCACCTAGAGACATGGACTCACCTAGAGACATGGACTCACCTGGAGACATGGACTCACCTAGAGACATGGACTCACGGGGGACGGGTGGCGCAGTGGTCTGTGCATCCGATCATCAGATCAAGGGGGAGTGCTGGGGAACTCCAGTTCGAAACCCGCTCCCGCCGCCACTGCGTCAGGCCGTTGTGTCCTGTGGGTATTGTCCACAGTACATGTATAATACCAATGTATACTTGTAAAAGCGCCTCGAGGCGTGAAGATGGACGGTGTGGCGCAGTGCGCTGTGCTATGATCATCAGATCAAGGGGTGAAACCCGCCGCTGCTGCATATGTAAAGCCGGTGGGTCCTTGGGCAAGACACTTCACCTGAACTTGCTCCTGTGGGTATTGTCCACAGTATCTGACCATTGCATGTGTGTATATGTAAAGCGCTTTGAGTCATTGATAATGCGCTATAATAAATGTAAGGAATTATTATTAGAGACATGGACTCACCTGGAGACCTGTCCAAAATGGCAGCACGTAGGTTCCAACACGGACATGAAACAACAGATACCACGGTATGTACAGAGAGAGAGAGAGAGAGAGAGAGAGAGAGAGAGAGAGAGAGAGAGAGAGAGAGAGAGAGAGAGAGGAGAGAGAGAGAGATAGAGAGAGAGAG
>NW_027262505.1:0-28443 GCF_902827115.2 Pseudochaenichthys georgianus
AGCATTGTACACAATTCAAACCAATCAATGTTGTGTAATTAACAAGGACAATTTGGTGTGTTTTAGTTGATGAGTAGTGCAGATATCACTGTAAAATCAATCGACAGTAAGGAGAATAGGCTACTTACTTCCGGGTGTAAAATTCTCCGTTATCCAATGGGAATGGACGCTCGTAATACAATACATGATCATTATCTTTTAAATAACGTTAACTGAAGGGAACAATCTATTGGACACAGCTGAAGCTCTGGCCTTCCTTAAAAACAAACTAATTTAATAAAATAACAGTTGCATTACACACAATGCACGTTGTAGAAATGCGTGTGTGCACCACGACAAAGGAGCCTCATTCACTTTACATTGGGGTTGTTTGCGTGGTGCCGACACGCAAATGTAACAAAGTTCGTGACTCCACCACGCATTGTGGTGTTAAGGAGTCGTGGTGGAGTCACGCATTCTGGTGAGATCAGGTTGGTGAAAACAGTATTTCCGGTCTCGAAGTTTTCATAATAAAACCGGATATATTCCCCTCACTGTCAAATGATTACACAGTGATATCTGCATTACTCATCCACTAAAAAACATCAGTTTATCCTTGTTAATTACACAATATTGATTGGTTTAAATGGTGTACAATGCTTTTGTGTTTTTAACCTTCGAGTCAGAGAAACAAATAGTTTTTTAGGAGTTTAGACACTACAGTTTCCGAAGACACTACACTACCCAGAATCCCCAGCTATCGTTTGGGACTACAACATCCGCCTTGCTTTACAAACCCCGTGATTAGTCATCAAGCCCTGTGATTGGATGTTGGAGTGGCAGTGCGACAAGGTTACGCTGTCAAACAGCTCTTTGAAATGGAATGGAACCGCGGCAGACTTTCCAAAACTGGAATTGGACGGGTCCAGCCCCCGGCTCCAGCTTCCCCCCCCCCCCCAGAACTACACATGCTGGCTATTGTGTGTTTCGCAATATATGGCACGTCTCTTTAAAAGACGTTTTCGTATTTCCCACAATTAGAAGTTGGCAGTATTAAACGTGTACACCCTGGAGGTTTAGGGGATACGAAACACAGTGGTGTTATCAATTGTAAAACATATAATTAATAAATGGTGAAATAATATACCCACATGACACCTAAGGTCAGAAGAGCTTTATTTAACAGATGGTTTTATGTCTACCCCTCCTGTTGTTCATTGATAAGCCGGAAACATGCACTTATCAAGGTTCAGAGGCAAATTTAGCAAATATGGCAGTAGCCATCGATCATCTTAAGATAAGATACTTTATTGATCCCAAGTTGGGAAATGTTTTTGTTACAGCAGCATGTACTACTTTGTTCTACTCCACTACAATTCAGAGGTTAACCTGGTATTTTTACTCTACTACATTTATTTGTGTTACTTTGCAGATTCTGATTAATGATGTGAAATATAAACAACCCTTAAATCAGACTTTAGTTACACCTGAGTAAAATGCAGCCTTATCAGTTTGTCTGTTTTGTACATCCTCCTGTTAATGTCTTTGGACGTCCTGCACTAAACTGTTTTACTGTAGAGATCACTACAGTATCTTCTAGATATTTTCCATTCTATATTTCTATCATTGACCCCTATTTTGTATGTAGGCTACTCTTAATATTTAAATGTTTTCATCAATAACTAAATAAATATAACTTATTCAACAACTAAATTCAATAACGTGCTTTAACCACTAGGAGGTGCGGTTTAGACCAGTGGTCTAGTTAAAACATAATAATATCGTACATAATATGACTATTCACTTTATTGTGAGTTTAAAACAGAACGGTAAAGGAAAATACAGTTTCAGTCTCTCGATGTGAAGCTTATGCATTGTACCATGAACCTGTATAGACCTGTAACAGTCAACTGCATGAGGAGTTGGAAAGGTAGTTCAGAAAATCAGTAATATCTTTAAAAAGCTGTGCACCGTTATGGTGTAAATACAGACTATCTACTAATTGGATCAAATATAAAAGTCAGCCGAATTAGTGTTGATACTGCAAGGAGACGTATTGTGTGAAAAGAAATGGAAGATGTTGTTTAATTGTTGATATATTTATGGTTCACGTCACGTATTCAGTTTTGGCGGCATCTCTTCCAGTTTGTCAAAAGGTCTTCTGATCAGGGCTCTATAAATACATATCTAGGGCAGATATGTAATATTTAATGCAGCCGAACCGTGTATTACAATGCCGTTATGTGATGACCTTCAAAGAGAAAAGCAAGAACACTCGGAATAAAGTATTATTATTATTATTTTTAATGTTTTCCGATTTCATATCACATAAACACCATATCCCGACGTGCATTGCGGCGTGATTTTAGCCTATCAAAACCTCTGAAAAAAGAAATGTGTCTCTCAGAATCGAAAGAGAAAAACCTATGGGAAAAACACAAAAGCATTGTACACAATTTAAACCAATTAATGTCGTATAATTAACTAGGATAAACTGATGTTTTTTTAGTGGATGAGTAGTGCAGATATCACTGTTAAATCATTTGATCATTGGTTTTATTATGAAAACGGCGAGACCGGAAATACTGTTTTCAACCCGTAACTTTACATGGAAGCTTGCCGCATATACACGTTCTCCTGACGAAATCTCAAATCATCTTCGTAATATCTATCAAACTATAGATCCTACATATCGACTGGACGTGGATTCTAAAAGTACAATATATACTTCTCGCTAGAAATCTAATCATAAAGCGTTTTAATGGCCAAACTATCCTACAATTTAGGATTTTCCGGAGAGGGTTATTTGTAAATAAACGGGAGCATGTTGTTTCTTACACGACCACTAGAGGTGCTACACTTTAAAACGTGGCTATGGGTCGTAATCTGGTGCTTAAACAATCGACCCATTTGGTCGTATGAGTTGGAGGACTTGTTGCTTTTTTCTTAATGGCCTGTCTCTCTTCTCCTCACATTCAGGGTCTAAGGGTAGCCTCATTAAATATGAATGGGGGCAGAGACGCTCAAAAGAGAGCCTTAGTAACGGAAGTTATCCAACAGAAAAAGCTAGATGTAGTATTTCTACAAGAAACTCACAGTGACAGCAGAAATGAAACTGACTGGGGTCTCTGGTGGGGGGGGGCCGCACGTCCTTAGCCATGGGACACATTTGAGTGCAGGAGTAGCTATTCTATTCTCACCGCTTTTAAATATAAAAATAATATCCAGCACAGAGGTAGTGAAGGGTAGAGTCATTCTAGTGAGAGCTGAAATAGATGATTTTCTGATTAGCTTTATTAATGTGTATGCACCAAACCAAGGCTCTGAGCGTGAAGAGGTCTTTAAAGTATTGGAAGAGAAAATAAGTGATATTGGTCAAGGGGAGTTTATCGTTTTGGGTGGAGACTGGAATTGTTGCACTGACTTCACTTTGGATAGGACTGGAGCTGAGCCACATCTTCAGTCTTCCTCTGTATTGTCCCATGTTGTGAAGAAAAGTGATGTGGTGGATGTGTGGACGATGATGCATCCTACATGCAGGCAATACACATGGGTCAAAATATCAGATGGTAGAGTTAGTGCAGCCAGATTGGACAGGTTTTATTTACCCAAGGCCTTTTCTGCTAGGGTTTCAAACTGTCAGATCATCCCTGTTGCTTTCACAGACCATCATTTAGTCTTGATGGAGCTGATTTTATCTTCCAACGGGAAACCCAGGTCTTTTTGGCATTTCAATAATAGGTTACTACATGATTTGAATTTCTGTGAACAATTTAAAATGTTTTGGGCTTACTGGAGATCTAGGAAAGATAGTTTTTCTTCCCTTACTCAGTGGTGGGAGGTAGGAAAAGCCCAAATTAGGGTTTTTGGTCAACAATACAGCTCCTATTCAACAGCCAACATTAAGAGAGTAGTGGAGAATTTAGAAAAAGACATAATAGATTTGGAAAGTGTCTCACAAGCTGATCCACAGAAGAATGCCAGTTTAAAAGAAAAAAGACAGGAGCTTAACTCCTTCATGCAAGAAAGAGCCAAAGGAGCTTTAGTCCGAGCCCGTTTCACCAAACTGCAGGACATAGACGCACCCACTGCCTTCTTTTTCAGTTTGGAAAAATCAGTGGTAAAGAGAAAACAGATGTTGTGTCTGCGGCTTCCTGAGGGAAAGGTGACCACGGAGCCGGCTGAGATGAGGAAGCATGCAGTAGATTTCTACACGGATTTGTTCAAGGCTGATGGATGTGATGTGGACTCTGCTGCAGAGCTGCTGCAGGGACTTCCTCAGCTGAGCTCAGAGGAACAGAACACGCTCAGCTCTGAACTGACTTTTGATGAACTAACTGCCGCTGTGTCTCAGATGGCGTCAGGAAAGGCTCCTGGAATAGATGGATTATCATCAGACTTTTTTAAGCATTTTTGGAGTCTTATGGGACAGGACATTTTGGATGTGTTTAAAGAATGTTTTGAAGAAGGGATACTCCCAGCTTCCTCCAGGCGTGCAGTTCTCTCTCTGCTTCCTAAAAAGGGAGACTTGACCTCTTTAAAAAACTGGAGACCAGTGGCTCTTTTATGTACGGACTACAAAATCCTCTCAAAGGTTTTAGCAAACAGATTAAAACTTTGTATTGGTCAACTGATTGTTGTGGATCAATCATACTGTGTGCCAGATAGGTCGATGCTTGATAGTTTGTTTTTAATGAGGGATGTGTTTGACATATGTAAATTGTATGATATCAATGCTGGCATCATATCAATTGACCAAGAGAAGCTTTTGATCGTGTAGATCACAAGTTTCTCTTTACAACACTGCAGGCTTTTGGTGTTGGGGAGGGGTTCCTGTCGTGGGTAAGGATTCTGTACCATGAAGCTTTTTGTGTAATAAAAGTGGGAGGAGGGTTGAGTGTCCCTGTGCCGGTTGGGAGGGGGATCAGGCAGGGCTGTCCTATCTCAGGTCAGCTTTACAGTATTGCTATTGAGCCTCTTCTCTGCAGGTTGAGGAGCCGACTGAGGGGTCTCTGTCTACCAGAGATGTCTCACAGCCCTCCTGTTGTTGTGTCAGCATATGCAGATGATATAAATATCATTATCCAAGGTCACACAGATGTACAGGAACTGAAGGAAAGCCTTGCCCTTTATGAAAAAGCATCTTCAGCCAAGGTCAACTGGGGAAAGAGCGAGGCTGTTTTAGTGGGCCAGTGGAGAGTAGGGGACATTCCTAGTCTTCCTGGAGGCATCAGGTGGGGTAGACGAGGGATTAAAGTCCTAGGGGTGCAGTTAAGGACTGAGGAGTTTCAACAACAGAACTGGGAGGGAGTGCTGGACAAGGTGGAAGCTAAATTGTCTAAATGGAGATGGTTGCTACCTCAGCTGTCATACAGGGGAAGAGCTCTGGTTGTGAATAATCTCGTTGCCTCTTCTCTTTGGCACAAGCTCATAGTGTTGGCACCACCACCAGGGCTGGTGAAAGAACTACAGCGGTGCCTTGTAAACTTTTTCTGGTCTGGACAACACTGGCTGAAGGCTTCGGTCCTGTATCTCCCTGTGGCAGAGGGAGGGCAAGGGCTCATAGACATTCAGTCCAGAACAGCAGCTTTTAGACTGCAGACTGCTCAGAGACTGCTGTACGGCAGCGGGCAGCGCTGGTTGGATCCTGCTCGGCTGCTCCTCAGGAAGGCTGGAAGGTTTGGGATGGATAAACACCTTTTCCTAATCAGGACGACTGAAGCGGACCTGACGGGACTTACATCCTTCTACAGATCCGTTCTTAACGCCTGGCAGACACTAAAGGTCACACGGACCCCGGACCAGAGACCGGGAATGTGGGTGTTCGAGGAGCCACTCCAAAAGAATGACCTCTTCCCAACTGCAACCTTTTCATCTGCAGCTTTGGGAACAAAGTTTGTTGAGGCTGGCATCACCAAGCTGGGTCATCTGAAAAGAACATCGGTTGAAACTCTTTGTCACACCATAAACATCAAGTCTTCCAGAGTGATACAGAGGGTCGTTGAAGACATCATGCAGTCCCTGTCGGCGCCAGAGAGGGCATTCATTGAGGATCCTGCTAGATTGGACACTTGGAAGGAGGAGAATGACTATGAGTTTCCCTCACTCACCGTCAGTGCTGCTGTCGGAGAGTGGCAAGAGGAGCGTGGAAAACTTCTCTCGCTAAAAACACCAATTCTGGGCAGTTTCAGTTCCTGTGGGAAAAAGCAGCTGTACCAGTGCTGTGTCAAGACGCTTCACATCCGTCTTCTGGCTGAGGTCAAGGAGTCGAGGTGGAATGAGTTTTTCCCTTCAGGCTTTACCCCTAAAGGCAGGTGGAGGGTCCTGTATAAGCGTCCTGTTGAAAAACGGATGGCTGACCTCCAGTGGAGGATTATACATGGAGCTTTAGCTACAAACAGACACCGAGCTCACCTTGATCCAAGCGCTGGGGACGAGTGCCCGTTTTGCCAGCAGAGTGAAACAGTTGAGCACCTGGTAGCTTCTTGCACGCGGCTGGCAGGCGGCTGGCAGGCTTATTTGGGCTACTGAAAGGATGGGTGGAAGGGTTAGGGGAGGTGTTTTCACTTCCACTATTTGTATATGGGCCTAGATATGTGGCAACAAAAGGAGTAACTCTCACTCTGATTAATGCTATCTTTGCAACTGCTAAACTAGCAATTTGGAGGACCAGGAAGAACCAGATGCTAGGGCAGGGCTGGACGGATGTTGTTCAAAGTGTGAAGGGTTTGGAGCTCGGCTAAAAGTCGAACATGCTTTTTACAGTGTGACCAACAACCTGCCTGCTTTCAGGACTCTTTGGGGGGTCAATCATGTGCTATGTACGACAAGGGAAGATGGTACGCTGGAGCTGAATTTATAAAATTGAAAAAAAAAAAAAAAAAAAGTGGCTTTGATATGAATATTTAAAAAAAAAAAAAAATGCATGAATGTGATGATTTTGTAAGTTTTTAATTTAAAATGACTTAAATAAAGGTTTTATTAAAAGTCAAAAAGTCTCTCTCTCTCTCTCTCTCACTCTCTCTCACTCTCTCTCTCTCGTTAAACCCCCATCTCGGTCACTTACAAGCTTTCTCTGCAACATTTCGCTTTTTGTATTTTATTTGACATGTATATATGTTTAGTGTGGGAGGCGTGTGGTGCAGTGGGTTGTGCGTTGGTGTTCGGATCACAGGTTCAAACCCCACTGCAGTCAGCATGTCGTTGAGACCCTTCACCCCAAATTGCTCCTGTGGGGATTGTCCACAGTATTGAGTATGGAAGTCGCTTTGGATAAAAGCATCTAACAAGTGACATGTAATATAATAATAAGTTCAAAATGCACCGTGTGTGTGTGTGTGTGTGACAAATAAACAGGGTTTCATCCCTCCGATTATATATATATATAATCTTGCAGTATTTTATCTACTTGCATCTTTTTTTAATTGTTTTTACATGTGTCCTATATATTTTAATGTTGCATTGTTGGAGGAGCCTTGGACTTAACATTTCCATTGCTACATCTATGCTGTAGCTCCTACATATGACAATAAAGCCTTTGAATCTTTGAATTGAATCTCTCTCCCTTAACCTCTCTATCTTTCCTGCTCTGTATTCAATCCTTAAGCAACCCTCTCCCTCTTCCTCCTCTCCTCTTCCTCTTCCTCCTCAGCTGCTCTCCCTGAAGACAGAGCAGATGCAGCCAGGCAGAACAGCCAACATGTTCCCATGTTCGTACTCCAGCTCTGCAGCAGCCCTCTAAATCCTCTCCATATCCCACCCCATCACCTCCTAATTTCTCTGCAGCATCTTCATCCTCTTTGATGCTAATTGTACGTCCTCCAAATTTCCTCATGTCCCCTCATCCGGCGCCTCACCTTCCCCTTGCCTCTGGGCTTCATCCGGCGCCTCACCTTCCCCTTGCCTCCGGGCTTCATCCGGCGCCTCGCCTTCCCCTTGCCTCCGGGCTTCATCCGGCGCCTCGCCTTCCCCTTGCCTCCGGGGCTTCATCCGGCGCCTCGCCTTCCCCTTGCCTCCGGGCTTCATCCGGCGCCTCGCCTTCCCCTTGCCTCCGAGCTTCATCCGGCGCCTCGCCTTCCCCTTGCCTCCGAGCTTCATCCGGCGCCTCGCCTTCCCCTTGCCTCCGGGCTTCATCCGGCGCCTCACCTTCCCCTTGCCTCCGAGCTTCATCCGGCGCCTCGCCTTCCCCGTGCCTCCGGGCTTCATCCGGCGCCTCGCCTTCCCCTTGCCTCCGAGCTTCATCCGGCGCCTCGCCTTCCCCTTGCCTCCGAGCTTCATCCGGCGCCTCGCCTTCCCCTTGCCTCCGAGCTTCATCCGGCGCCTCGCCTTCCCCTTGCCTCCGAGCTTCATCCGGCGCCTCGCCTTCCCCTTGCCTCCGGGCTTCATCCGGCGCCTCGCCTTCCCCTTGCCTCCGGGCTTCATCCGGCGCCTCGCCTTCCCCTTGCCTCCGGGCTTCATCCGGCGCCTCGCCTTCCCCTTGCCTCCGAGCTTCATCCGGCGCCTCGCCTTCCCCTTGCCTCCGGGCTTCATCCGGCGCCTCGCCTTCCCCTTGCCTCCGGGCTTCATCCGGCGCCTCGCCTTCCCCTTGCCTCCGGGCTTCATCCGGCGCCTCACCTTCCCCTTGCCTCCGAGCTTCATCCGGCGCCTCGCCTTCCCCTTGCCTCCGAGCTTCATCCGGCGCCTCGCCTTCCCCTTGCCTCCGGGCTTCATCCGGCGCCTCACCTTCCCCTTGCCTCCGGGCTTCATCCGGCGCCTCGCCTTCCCCTTGCCTCTGGGCTTCATCCGGCGCCTCACCTTCCCCGTGCCTCCGGGCTTCATCCTTGGTCTCTGCATCTCTTCCTCTCTATTCCCCTTCCCATGCTAAACATTGCTCGAGGACATTCTTGTTTCTTCCTCAAATCCTCTTCTCCTTCTTTCTATTACCTTGGCTCCTCTTCCTCATCTTCCTCTTCCTCTCTGCCCAGCATCCACTCCTCTCCACCAATGCCCCTCTTTGCTTCACTCTGTTTTCTATTTACTTCTTGTTTCTCATCGTCTCCTCCCTCCTTGCGTGTGCTGTATTTTTGTATCAGTGTCACATATGGGAGTTCATGTTGATGACTTTCAAGCCTCCTTGCTTTGCCCTAGGGCCGCTCAGTTAATCGTATTTTAATCGCGATTATGATTATGGCTTGCAACGATTTTGGTTTTTCAAAGTTCAGGGTAATCAACTGTTAAAAACATAATGTTCACATTTTTCTGCTCCAATAAATGGATGTTTTCAAAGTCAATGAATAATCGCATTTAATAATCGCAATTACAATGATTGACCCAAATAATCGAGATTATGATTTTTGCCATAATCGAGCAGCCCTACTTTGCCCGCAGCCCTGTCACATCATGTACAGCAGCATTTTGAGGGTCAGTGGAGGAGATAAAAAAAATATGAAAGTACATTCATTTCAGTAAAACGCACCAAGAAAAAAAAACACTTGATATTTCGGTACCACTTTACAATAAGACTAGCCTTATAAAGGGTTTACCAATAGTTTGTAATTCATTTATTAATTAGGTTGTGAACACTTTATAAATCATTAATAAGCTTTTACAAGACATGAGATAAACAGGGCGACTGTGACCGGTTGCTTGCTAAATAGTGAGCCCACATTTATCTGTTAGTTATACAATGAACACACAACGTCTAAATCACGTGTGTCAAACTCAAGGCCCGGGGGCCAAATCAGGCCCTCGGTGGATTTAATTTCGGCCCGCAGGATAATTTCTAATTACTATTAGATCTGGCCCGCCGGTATATTGGACGCACGCCTTCACTCCATCCTGAGGGTCTCCTCCGCTCAGAGCCTGACCCCAAACATTGATGACCTTGCCCCCAAGATGAGATGCCAAGTGTCTGAACTAGCATCACAGAGCAGCACACTGACTTCAATGGATGCTTCCTTCTGCACTTTCTCTCTCACGACAGCAGGGCATGTTTGTTTCTCTTTGAGGGGAATAGTTTAGTTGAAGCTGTTGTTGGCCTGTGGAGAAATGTACTCATAAGAAATGACTCTGGAAAAGCTGCAGATAGAGCCATGAGAAATGAATGCAGCTGATTATTTAATGTTTAATGTTGTTTTTATAGGCAATAATTGAAGCTTTGTTAGTTCCAGGTTTAATATGTGCAATAAGTTCATTTCAATACGTTTTGCAATAAACATTGAACCGGTCCGGCCCTCGACTAGTACCGAATTTTTTATTTTGGCCCACTGTGTATTTGAGTTTGACCCCCCTGAGGCCTGTACTATGAAGCAGGATTTTCGCTTAGCGGCTAACTTCAGGGAAAACTCCGGCTTTCCGGTCCTACGAAGCTGGTTCACTTTTTAGCGGGCTAGATCTCCATGGTAACTTATGCTGAACGGCTAACCTGCTCCGGAGCAGGTTAGGTTGCAGGCTAAGAGCTCAACTCAGTGAAAGCACCGCCTGCTGACCAATCAGAGCTCAGTGTGCGGAGTTTAAAGCGATCAAGTCATATTACAGGAGAAAGGAAATACAGAAAAGCTGCCGTCGCAGGAAAGACGGCCGGCAAAAATCACCGACTGTGTGAACGTGAACATGAATAGAATATCACCTCCATCTTCAGAGCAATCTGACTATTATAACATTAGCGTTAAGAAAGCTTACTTAAATATCGGCCTCAACATAAGTAACCGGATCAGAGTACATTAAGTACAGTCCGCGGCATATCACTTCATAATGTATCACATATCTCCTGATCTGAGTCAGCTGAGCCGTATCTGGCCGTGCAACACTCACAGCGTCACAGACTGGATGCAGAAGTATTATTTTAAGCAACACATAAGTTGAGGAAACACTCGAGACAAATGTAATTGAAGTCAGATCGTGTTTTAGACGGGCAGTGATATCATAAACCTGTTAATGTAGGCATTCAAACACGTGTTCTTTTGCCAGCTGTGTTCACCTTGCAGGTGCAGCTCTGTGGCTTTGATCCTGGATAAAGTGTCATGGAAGTTTAAAGTTTAACTTCTTCATATGTCTAATATTATAGTTGACTTTTCATTCAGGAAGTATGACGCTGCGCTGTCAGTGCGCTTCTCCATGTTTGTGATTGGTCGAATGCTCCAAATACCATCCCTTTCATGTGAACGCGCACCTAACTAGAGAGGACACGGCTGGCTTGAGCGATCCACTTGATAACCAGCGTCGTAGGACAGTTTAGCGAGAGCGCGTATGTTTTGGATTAGGCCAACCGGCTAACTCAAACATATCCAGGTTAGATTGAACCGGCTTTGTAGTACAGGCCTCTGGTCTAAGCCCTCTGTTTTACGCGATATCGGACATAGAAGAATGTGGAGGGCGGACCCCCGTCGTCACAGCCACCATTGAGAGGAGGAGCCACAGCTGTTGTCCCCATATCGCTCTGTTTGGTTCGAAACCACGTTACTTAATTAAAGTACCAATTTGAACCTTTTCCGAGACTACATTGTCTCTTATTTTAACTTCCTCCTGGACGCGAGAACACAAATCAACACTTTACAAAAGAAGAACAGGAGCAGAAGCAAACATAACAAAAACAAAAGGCAGTCAGACAGACATTAGAGGCCTTAGTAAACAGATGGGTCTTGAGGGCCCTTTTGAAGGCGTCCAGTGGGGATGTTGCGGATCTCCGCAGGGAGAGCGTTCCAGAGGGGGGGGGGCTGCCACGCTGAAGGCTCTGTCCCTGAAGGGTCTCAGTTTGGTGCGGGGGGGGGGGGGGGGGGGGGGGTGAGCAGGCCAGAGTCTGAGGACCGCAGGTTCCGGGGTGGGGCATGTGGGTGAAGGATGTCCGATAGGTACTGGGGGGCACGGGCACGGAGGGACTTGTAGGTGAGGAGGAGGACTTTGTAGGTTATGCGGGAACTGAACAGGAAGTCAAGAACATTATGGAACACAGTCGTTATCCAGCCACAATAAATACCAATACATATAGAATTTATTTTTACAAAATAATCCAAATTCTGGCTTATTTACTGTTAAAGGTGATGTGTTTATATGTGTGTCTTTGAGATCTGTGTTACTACCCTTACGTATCTGGCACTGACTGCTGTTAAATAGAAAAAATAGGTTACTTTCACTTATTTAAAAAAACACAATACTATAAGCTATTCACATTGCATATGTACCTAAATAATCCACTAATATAACTGTTAATGAGCAGCTGATCTCAGGTTCATATCAGACACAGGGATTTTAGCCTTTGCAGACCATTGACATGCACTAAATCCTTTACAACACACTACAGGAAAGGGAAACCACCAAAAAGCATATCTAAGGGCCTCTTTAAAGGTCTTGATGGTAACTTTTCTCAACCTTATGTTAGATTCCCGATTAACATTTCAGAAGCTCGTTAAAACGTTGAGTCTGCAGAAACCTAGTTACATACATTTAAGATTATTAATGACTCTTCCACGCTGCAGATAGTTTCATGCACTGGATGAAACTATGATATTCACGGACTTGGTCAAAGGGTGCACCTATTTTCTAACGACCTCTTGCAGAAGCCCTAATTATTACATGTACACATTTCTCACAACATTATTAAGCAACAATACATTTGAATGCAGTGAGCTCGACACTGATTAGTGAAACTAATTAAGAGACAGACACAGTGTGATCTCTGTATGAGGAAAACTAATTACAACTGCTCAGGGATTCAATTACTTAAACTCCCCGAGAGAGAGAGAGAGAGAGAGAGAGAGAGAGAGAGAGAGAGAGAGAGAGAGAGAGAGAGAGAGGTAGGTAGGTAGGTAGGTAGGTAGGTAGGTAGGTAGGTAGGTAGGTAGGTAGGTAGGTAGGTAGGTAGGTAGGTAGGTAGGTAGGGGGGAGAGAGAGAGAGGTAGGGAGGGAGGGAGGGAGGGAGGTAGAGAGGTAGGTAGGGAGGGAGGTAGGTAGGTAGGTAGGGAGAGAGGTAGGTAGCGAGGGAGGGAGGTAGGTAGGTAGGTAGGAATATAAAAATGAGCCCCGTGAACTGAGTTTTAAACATCAGCATATCTGCTCATAGTCCGGTAATAACCTGCTAACGGAAACTCTGATACACAACTCTTATTATTATTATTGAAATATGACCGGTAAGTTTCAAATTTGTCCGGTAAAATAAATTCTGCCCGGACATTTGACCGGCGAGAAAAAAATCCTATCGGAAACCCTGGTAGGTACATGTGTGCGTATAATGATATGTATGTGCATGAGTTTTACACTAGAAGGCTGTTCTCACATTCATCTGGAAAGTTTTAACACAAGTTTTACGACCTCCAGCGAAGAAGGAGACAGGTTGTCTACAAGAGCTTTTATAGGTGCTGGATCAAAAAGGGAAACTGAAGCAAGAATCAAACAAAGGATCTGCTGACTGTCAGCTGTTTTAATTGTATAACATTTGGATCCATCAAGGGACTTTGTCAGGTCGTCTGAACACCGTCACTAAAGCAGAACAATCCAGAAAGCAACACATCATGTGGTCTTCATCTGCATGATTAAAATGTATTATCTCTTCGATTTGCACACGGCATCTACTGCACGTCTGACCGTCCTGGGAGAGGGATCCCTCCTCTGTCGCTCTCCCTGAGGTTTCTCCCATGTTTCCTTTAAACTGTGGGTTTTCCCCGGAAGTTTTTCCTTGTACGATGTGAGGGTCCAAGGACAGAGGGTCTAAGGACAGAGGGTCTGAGGACAGAGGGTCTAAGGACAGAGGGTCTGAGGACAGAGGGTCTGAGGACAGAGGGTCCAAGGACAGAGGGTCTAAGGACAGAGGGTCTGAGGACAGAGGGTCTAAGGACAGAGGGTCCAAGGACAGAGGGTCTAAGGACAGAGGGTCTAAGGACAGAGGGTCTAAGGATAGAGGGTCTAAGGACAGAGGGTGTCGTTTTACTCATACTGATATTCTGAACAATCTATTTGTTGTATTTGCTGTAAAGTGTCTCGACTGTAGGCTATTTTTATTATATGTACAGCACTTTGGCTCGACCAAAAATCGTTTATAAATGTGCGATATAAATAAAACTTGATTTGATTTGATGATTGATAGTCAATGCACTCTCAGAATCGACGCAGAGCCACAACACTGTCTGATACTCCCACAATAGAGTTAAACGTCACCTAACATGCAAAATCTTTTATACAGATGTGTCCCCAAGATTTGGAAAATTTCAGGAACAAAGACCCCCTCTCCTTTTGTCCTGATTCATCATTCTGAAAATCAGCTGATCAGATTTTGGCCACTTTATGATGTCATAACGATGTTTTGTCTTGTGTAGCCATCAGCCAATCAGCAACCAAGGTAACCCCCCCCCCCCTTATCACCTGAATCTCCTCCTAGAGCACCATTGTGTTCTTTGTAACCAATCATCTCTCAGAGGGGCGTGGCCAGCAGCAGCTCATTAGCATTTAAAGCTACAGACACAGAATCAGCACTTTTGGAACAGGGCTGAAACAGAGGGGTTTATGGGTAATGCTACAATGATCTGATTGCCAAACATTTCAGAGACATGTTTTGTATATATCAGAGAGCTATAATATATTGTTGAGAAAGAGTATAATAGGGGACCTTTAAATGAAAACGCATCTAGCCTCAAAGGATACTTACATAAGCACCACTAAGGCCCAAAACATTTACATTAACGCTGCAAATAAAACACGATGGAAATAAAAAACCGCTGCAAGAAGCTCAAAACACAACGGAAACGGGGACCCTATAAAGTGATGCACACAGCTGGGACCCGTTGACGTTGGGGGATTATAAAGTGCAGCGTGTTTGTAGCGACGGCCACCGTAAAAGAGGACGGATGAACCTCTCTACCTCTGCATGTCTCTAATATACATCCAGCCTGGTGAGGCTTGTTGCATAATGCTGCGTCATACTGTACTGGAAAACACAGGACCAATCACTTGCCAGCGTTATGAATGAACTTAATAACCCTCGACAGAATGCATGTCCTTTCAAACTGGGGATAAAACAATGGCAGCTAACTGAATGCTATACTTTTTAGTGTTCAATGTTCTCGTCTGTAAGCTTGTAAAAAGAATCTGCGGCGATGAAATCAGGAAGTGTGTTCAATTAAATTAAATTCAAATGTATTTATTTAGCCCAATATCATAAATCACAGAGGGCTTTGTAAATCACCAAACATGAATGATAATGTAAAAACAACGTGTGTGTGTGTGTGTGTGTTGTGTGTGTGTGTGTGTGTGTGTGTGTGTGTGGTGTGTGTGTGTGTGTGTGTGTGTGTGTGTGTGTGTGTGTGTGTGTGCGATTTTCGGTAATGACCGTGATGACCGCTCAGATGATAGGAGTGGTAATGGATATTATGATGAAGGTGAGGAAGAGGATGGATTTGATGAAGGCCGTTATGATGATGATAATGCTATGAAGCAGCGAGGGCTTCCGGTTTATTGATGCATGGCGTGCGGGAAACGATGTGCGTGATGCAAAGAAAGTGAAGGTGGTGGTGATGTTAGAGGATAAGAGGACAATGAAGATGGTGCATATGAATCGTGTGTGTGTGTGTGTGTGTGTGTGTGTGTGTGTGTGTGTGTGTGTGTGTGTGTGTGTGTGTGTGTGTGTGTGTGTGTGTGTGTCAGGAAGTGACGCTCAGCTGCCAGCCATCTGTCAACAGATTAATTCTGGCTGCGCTTAGAGATATTACCGACTGGCTTATCGCCCTGGCAACAAGCCTTCAATCCCAGTCCAGCGCATCCACCATGTGACCTTACGGAGCGAGGGGGGGGGGGGGCACACACTACTGTATATGGATGCTCCATAATTTGGTGATATGATCCATGCTCAGTGAATGCACATAAACGGTGCCTTTAATGAGAGGGGGGTTCAATAGAAAACACACACACACACACACACACACACACACACACACACACACACACACACACACACACCACACACACACACACACACACACACACACACACACACACACACACACTCACACGCTCCACTTCCTTTCATCAGTACCATGGTCTGAAGGTTTCGGTGTCACCTATTGAGTTCAAAAATGTCATTACGCCGACCAGCTGGGCTGCACAGCTCTCTGCACATATTGTTTCCAGGCGGCTATATTTAGCTCTTTATCGATACGATCTCTGGCCACTTGCGTTCCCTTTCTTCCCGAGCGCCAAAGAAACCTTTTTTTTGTATTCCCTAAATCCCTCCCACGTGCTCAAAATCCTCCCACTCACGTTTTTTTGTCCCTTCCATACACACACAACAGGAAACAATGCACACACGTAATGCATCACACACACACACACACACACACACACACACACACACACACCACACACACACACACACACACACACACACACACACACACACACACACACACACACACACACACACACACACACACACACACACACACACACATACCATGTATACATCACTTCAGGGGACATCGCATTGACTTACATGCCAATGTGTCCCCATAAGGGAGGTGAGTCCCCACACGTGACTATGTAAACAGATTTAGGGCCCCACAAGTATAGTAATGCTAGGACACACACACACACACACACACACACACACACACACACACACACACACACACACACACACACACACACACACACACACACACACACACACACACACACACACACACACACACACACACACACACACACACACACACACACACACACACACACACACACACACACGTCATAAATCAGCAGGCACAAGGCCAGTTCAGGCTTGATGTAACATTCAAGGTTTTATTCAGTCTTTACATACAGCAGAACACCAGTCAGAAATATACAGCGAACCTTCAGCAAGGGTCCGTCAGGTACACCATAACATCTGCAATCGGAAATGTCTTATTTTTAGATGAAAGGTTTACAAAGCGCGAGTGTGTGTCTGTTCTCAGTCCATGCCTTTACATCAGTAGATGCTGAAGAATGACACGTTTCAAGGGGTGAGAATTGAGTTTTATCCCTTACTTCGATAACAACTATGCTGCCAAATATTGGCTAAACTTGACGTTGCTCCCCCACTCCCCTCATGTCATAATCTAACCATTTGGACACGTTTTAGCCAGAAGCTATTTTCCGGTCGTAATCTCACATCAACGACCCTGCCGGTAGTAGGTTGCTGCAGATCTGGTGAAAGAGAGATGAGCGCGAGGGGGCGGCCGCTTGGTCAAATCCGGATGTCGGTTTAAATCCCACTCTGCCTGTATCTGCCACTCAGCGTAATTAGATGAAGTAATCACGATTGGTATCATGACAGATTACTGAGAGGGTGAGAGGTCGTGCTCTGAACCCTGCAATGGTTTTTAATCTGGAGTGCGGCGCGCCAGTGTCAGACGGGGGTTTGAAAGGGGGGAAGCATTGTATTTCAAATTGAATCTGTATAAAGGAGTCCTCGTTCAATTTAACACAGTAAAAACACAATGTCTAATTTTGATGGCATAATTGTACAAGTGCACATTTCTCTTTCAACGAAATGCAGTCAAGTTTTAAATCTGTCTTTGTTCTAAATTATGGCTTTTACGTTTGTATAAAGTAAGGAACCCTTGAAGGTTTAAGAGGGGCACTCCAAAGCCCTATAATGTAATTTAACGTCACGTCTTTTTGGCAGTATATTAGGAGTAATGCTCAATGATCCGTTCATGATTGAAGCAGCTTAATTACATGCTGCTTTCCTGAGGAATCCAATCATTTGCTACAAAAAGTTTAATGAGAGTGAAATAGCGGACATTTTAAGCCCATCTTTTTTCAGTAACAATCAAGAGTAACAGCTTTTTTGTTTTTCGGTTAAAGGTGGGGTAGGCAAGTTTGAAAAACCGGCTCGAGATCGCTAGAATTTGAAAATACACAACCGGAGAACATCTGCCACTTCCTCACAGAGCCCCTCCTCCAACACACACGAACGCGCACATGACCAATGAGGGCACGAGATAAGTCTGTGCCCCGATGGAAGGCTGACAGGCAGGTAGGCCATCCAATCGGATTGGTTGTACTTTTTACAGTATTACGGCTTCTACAGATGACATTTTTTAATGGATTTTTTGTCAAAGCACTTCAGATATTCATTGCTATCGGGATGTTAAGAGCATTCCATGGAATATAACAACAAGTGTATCTCGAGCCGGTTTCTGAAACTTACATACCCCACCTTTAAGGAGACCTGAATTGCTACATGACATACGTGGGGCAGTAGTGTGCTGAGGACCAGGGAATGTTTCTGAATTCATGTTTTTGGTAAGGACCTCAATAGCACCAACAGGTAGACCATTTTCGTGGGTGGGCTTCACAGTACAGGGTAAGATGGTCAATGGAAAGTATGCTGACATGTTGTAATACCATTTTTAAATGCAGAAACAGCATTTTTACTAGAAAATATTGTAGTAAAAGATTCTTTCCTGAGTCTGGCGGCAGTACTGTTCCTCACAAGGAGCTTCACGGAGGATGTAATCATGTCTAACACATTGGAGAGGCTGTAATTGGAGGTTAACTACATTGTGCTGGGGACTAAACCCTGGAATGTTCTGGCGTTTGCTTGTATTCCTGCGTACCCTGTGTTTAACAGTAGATCACTTGACTGATTGATTGGCTTATAAATCCTCTTTTACAACAAATTAAAAAGGTATATAATCAAATGCAAATCTCTTAAAGTAGAGGATTTTGCGTTGTGTAGTGGTTCTTTCAAAATCTTTTGGGAGACTGCAATAAGACGTTTAAACATCACTGAGTTGGTATCGTGTGCCTGGCTCTGTACCATCTAAAGAACTGGGTTATTAATATACACAACTGGCATCAAAAGCTTCGTATTGGACTTAAAAAAGGTCTTTCTTTAAAGATTCTGCTGAAGAAAACATAGAAACATGCTTATTCTAGCCGTTACACATGCAAACACGTCTTTGAAAATCAACCAAATGTTGCATATCACATATCGCAAGGGAGGAAGTATAACGTATTTTTCGGCCATTATATTTTCAACATTCTACCCTTGTTTTTTTTTTTAAAGAGTTTGTTCCTTTACATTGCAATAAAAACATCTTTTTTTGATATGTCACTGCACAAAAAGAGCAACAGACAAGAAAAATGAAGTCAAAAAGAGAGATAAGCAAATTATGATGAAAGAAATAAAAGTTGCATAATTCATTTCACATCGACACATATAGAAAAAGCAGACCGTGGAGAGAAGTGGACTGTTGGACGAAGAACGGCTTGGAGAGTGCGCAGTGCGTGGAAGTGTGTGAACTCGCTGACTGCGTGACGGCCGGAGCATTTAGTGAATGTCTGAATGTAAACAGAAGAAAACCAGGACACATTTATGTTCCTCTGCATCTTCACGTTGTGTTCGTCAGGGTTTCTGAACGGAATGAAACCAGAGATAGGAGGAAGGTGAAATGCACATGCTTTTACACCTACTGTGTGTTGTTATAGTTGTGTTTCTACATTATCCCAAATGTTTGCAACCATTTTCAAACCTAGAGAAATCCTGTATTAAGATAGATAGATGGTGTCGTATCCTTGTTGAGCAAAATGTAGTGCTGTGATTGTCTGCCAGAAGCTGTCTTAAACATACTTTTTTATCAAGTTTTAAGTCACATTTTTAAAATCCGCTTTTTAAATCTGATGGAAGATTTGAGTCATCGGACGACTGGATCTTAATTCATCAAAGAAACAAGCTGAGCGAATGTTAGCCTTTAGCTAGTTTGCCCTAAAAACGTGAAACTGCTTTATTGATAATTTTTTCTTTGGAGAGAAGAAGATAATTCTGCTTTTGGTAAAAAAAAAACTCCTGAACGTCATGTTATATTTCAAAATCCAATAGAAAAATCCCATTCCTTTTTTCAGAGGGAGCCCTTGCGATCTTGCTAACTTTGGATTCAAATACACCATCACTGGCCCTCTCTATCGTGGCACAACATTACCTATTGTTCGTGAATTCAAACTGCTCTCCTCACATTCAGAGGTGCTTGTTTTACTAGAATGAATGAATGTCCGGCATGTACTAACGAAGGTCCATCTTAAAGGTCCCGTGTCATGGCCATTTCTACTGATCATAGTTCCATTGTTGAGAATATATTTATACAGCATCTCTGTATAGTATGTGTATTCACTCTCTGTCCTAAACGGCTTGTTGGAGCTCCTGCCCCCTGCCCCCCCCCCCCCCCCCCCCGTTCTGGGGCAGCACAGACAGGTCTTTTCTGTGTTAGAGTTGTACTCGCTACAGGGTGTACTTTGAGGGTTTGTGACTCTGCAGACCGTTTACATGCAGAAAAAGCTACATAACACAAGGGGACGGGTGATAACCGGAACAGCATGACATGGGACCTTTAACTTATCTTATCTTACTCGCTCTGTGCAGATTAAACATGCAGAGTGCAGTGACCGACCTGCAGGAGCCACGGTTAGTTCAGGACATCAGCTTGGTGAGCTCAAGGTCAGCGGGTAAGCCTTCGCTAGGAGCACCAGCTCTGTTACTGAGGGAAGCCATGACTCAAACTCTATTATTAGGCACCCCCCCCCCCCCCCCCCGTGTTTACAGTAGACTGCACCGATCCAGTTGAGCTCCTCAGAGATCCTCATGGGAGCCTAAGTCTGGGGATAATCACCTGTAAGAATCACTGAGATTATGATGGGGAGTGAAAGGGGAGACGGGGAGTCAGAGGGGGGATTTCTTCTGCTTCAGCTGTTGGTGCTGCATCAATTACTGCTGACACTCAGTGGAGATGTGCTTAGGGCTTTGAAGCCGTATTAGCTGCTGTCGTGTTAAGGTAATTCCAGAGTAGCTACGATGCTGTCCTCCGATACAAATTCTTAAAAATAACTACAAAAGTGGAAGAAAGTAAAAAGTGTAAACATCATTTCAGGTTGGTATGCATTTGCTTTGGTTTGTCATTATTATTTGAAAAAGTAAAAAGGTTATTTTGTCCATTTATACACGTGGATTTGAGTTGTAGAAACAACCAAAATAAACTAAAGTAAACATTTGCAATCGCGTGCATTTTAGTCATCTAGTTAAGTATCTAATTTCCCCTTTGTTTACCCCGAGCATGATGACAGAGGAATTGTCCAAAGGCATTGTGGGAAATGTAGGGAATCGCTAAGCAAAGCACAAGCAGGTAAGGCAAGTTAAGGGAACGTGGACACAACGTATATTCAATTAGAAAGGTTTTGACATTACAATTTCAAGTCATGGTGCAATTTAGTGGAAATAGAAAAGGAAAGAAATGAAATACTGAAGCTACAGTTTGGTCTGCTGAAGTGTGTATCTGCTTGTGCATTAGTGCATGGGGGGGGGCTTTAAACCCCCACATGTGGCAGTGTTAGGCTCCGACAGAGTCAAGCTACATAAGGCCATTCGATGGGCAGTGGTAAAGAAGATTCTTAACACCAAAAGCACTTTGCTGATCTGCTACAACGTGTCGGGTTCAAGATGTTCTTTTAGTTAGCTGATTTTTAAGAATGTCACAGTATGTGATTTAAAATGTAATGGCTGAGAATATGTCGAGTTCAATCATCGTGTTTGCTTTTGAAAGGCACCATATGTCGTGCTGTGAATCGTCCCCATGTCTGCGTTCACAGGCCTGCTCTAAATGATCTTAAAGACGCATTAGTGTATGAGTTCCAACCCAGTCCCTTCAGTCCGCCTCTCTCCAGCCGGTCCGCGTTAATCAAGGTGCAACACACTTTTTTCCATCTTGACGTTCTTTTTCTCTTACAAGGCAAGCATGCTGAAATCCAGTCTGGAAAGAAATGCAAACGAAAGAAAAACACAACTGTCCCTAGTAGAGTTACGGCACAGCTTGATCATTCAAGAAACATCACGTACATGCCTTTTTCAAACGGCTCGCAGGCCGTGCAGCTGATGGTGCAGAAGACTCTCGGTCGGGATCAGGGACGCCTGCACGCGCATTGTTTTACATGTTGGATGCAATCAAGAAACATTTGTTATGAAGTAGCACATATTAAAAAATCAGCTGCACAGACTCCTCCTGCTCGGTAGGCCTGCATGCCGTTAGTCAGTTCCTCCTGCTCTGTAGGCCTGCATGCCGTTAGTCAGTTCCTCCTGCTCTGTAGGCCTGAATGCCGTTAGTCAGTTCCTCCTGCTCTGTAGGCCTGCATGCCGTTAGTCAGTTCCTTCAGAGAGAAATGCTTAAACAAAAATGAAAAAAAGACAGACAATTTACAGCAACATGTCCCAACCAAGCCGCACGCAAAGATAAATAAATCTATTTGGATATACTCTAAATGGATAAATAATATTACCATGATATACTCTATGTAACTTTATCGACAATAATTAAATATCTCAAGGATGGCACCATCGCTTTTTTTGAAAAAACAAAGAAGAAAAAGAATTCATGGTGATATATCTTTTATAAAATCTGTAATAAAGTCCTCTCGGTCCGTCTCTCCTCCGTCCCTCCTCCGTCTCTCCTCCGTCTCTCCTCCGTCCCTCCTCCGTCCCTCCTCCGTCTCTCCTCCGTCTCTCAGCACACTGGAATGCTGGAAGTTTGGTTTGTGCTTTCGGAGAGACGCGAGCCGTTTAGTCATTAGTTCCCCGCCCAAGTGTACGCAGAAGCAGAGCAGCACGAGTCGTTACTGTCACCAGAAGCGCCTGGGGTCCATATAGCTGCCAGCCGGCGGAGCACAGAGAGGCGAGGGATCGGGGAGAAAGAAAGAAGTGTTTATGATACTTGATGTGTTTGTGTTAAATCATCTTTTGCCAAGAGACAAAACATAAACATCGTCAGTCTTCTCTTGGCTTTAGCTCGGGACAATGTTCCAACCGCGGCGACACTGATCAGATGCAGATCTCTCCTGGCTTCAGTCGAGGAAAACAAAAAGACCTTTGGGGATATCATATATGTTTTCTCACAAACTTCGCTCTCGAGACAGTTCTTCCGTTCCTCTTTTAACAATGTCGCTGCTCATCCTCCCCGTACCCGAGCATTGAGGCTGACACAGTCCAGAAGAAAAGCACCATGGGAAGCATCGAACACCGCCGCCATCTTCCAAATGTCCCCGAAGAATACAAAACAGCCTCTCATCTCTTCTCCTCTCCTTAACCCTCGTCTTCTCATCTCCAGCCCCTTGAGGATTTAATTCCCCCACGTTAAAAGAAAAAAGGGGCAGAGGAGAGGGTGATTCGTTTTTTATTTTAAAGACAAAAAGTAGAAAATGGCAGTTGGGATATCTTCCCCATGAGACCAACATATGTTCATCATGTTCGTTTGAGAAGCAGATCTTTTTTTCTTCCTCCTTCTCGACCCTCAAAGTCGTTGAGACGGAGGTTTGGTTATTTTTACATTCTGTTTCCTTCAGGAGGGGTCATCTCAGTGCCGTCTTCATCAAATTAAAATCATAATGAATTCCCTCCCTTGCACATTCACCCCCCCCCCCTCCTCCTCTTCCTCCTCCTCCTCCTCCTCAAACCTTAATTTCGTCTCTTCATCATCAGACGTAAGCTGATTCGCTGGACTGGGTGCGTCCGAGGTTTGGCGGCTGGGACAGGTGCGCCATGTCCTTCTTCCTGATCTCGCAGATGGACTTCCTGCGGGCCTGGACGCCTCGAATGGCGGCTTTAATCTTACGCCAGCCCAGGTGGTTGAGCTCGGCCAGGTTGAGCACCACGCAGATGCCGCTCACCGCGAACATGAACACCAGGAACACCGTTTTCTCCGTGGGGCGCGACACGTAGCACTCCACCTCCTTCAGGCACGGGTAGCGGTCACACTCGAAAAGCCCGTGCACACTGAAGCCGTAGAGGAAGTACTGACCCACCAAGAAGCCGATCTCCAGCGCGTTTCTGAACACCACCTGGATGATGTAGAAGCGGGAGATGCCTTCTTGCCGGCGCACCTTGGAGCTCTTCGAGTGGGTGAGGCCTCGTGGCGCGTTGGGGATCTCCTTCACTTCCAGGCAGTCCGGTTCCTCCTTTCCTCCTCCTCCGTCGCCGCCATGTTGAACGAGGATACCGTTGATGTTGCGGAGCTTACGAGTGCCGTCCCGTCCGCCGTAGTCCCTCTCCATGATGGGGTAGAGGAAGGAGTAGCGCCGTTCTTTCTGCTTGGCCGACTGGTGGACGGAGTAGGTGATGAAGCAGAGGCTGGGCGTGCACACCAGGATGATCTGGAAGACCCAGTATCGGATGTGTGAGATGGGGAAGGCCTTGTCGTAGCAGGCCTGGTTGCAGCCGGGTTGCAGGGTGTTGCAGACGAACATGGCCTGCTCGTCCTCGTACACGGTCTCTCCAACGATGGCCACGATCAGGATACGGAAGATCACCACTACAGTGAGCAGGATCCTGGAGAGAGGAAGAGAGAGAGAGAGAGATGGGGTTAATCGTCAGAGAGGCAGGATGAGTTACTGTGTCAGGAAGGATGAGATGTCCTCAGATATCCTTCCTAGGAATTGTATGTGCTCGGTGGAAGGATACAGTGACAAAGGAAGGAACGATAAGAGAGCAGGGGAAGGATGTAAATGAAGGGAGAATTTGTTTTGAATAATCAGCTTTCAAAAGATTAAAAATAGACATATTGCAATGTAATAATATCCCATGGTTTTAAAAAGCAAACCCAAGGACGCCTTCATTTGAAGCGACAGAAGAAAAAGCTAAAGTAGAAAATAGAAAGAAGGCTCGAGCCAGACTGATGGCAGAGAGGAAGGATCTGAAATTGAAATCACAGCAGGGGGCTTCTGAACTGCTTCACTTGAAAAAAAGAAAGAGTGTGCAGAGCTAGAGAAAAGAGACGAAAGGGCTCACCACGACACGTAAACCGTAAGTCACTGCTTCTCCTGATAACAACCAGAGAAGAAGAGTGCTCCAAATCTCAGCCAGAGTAAACATTGCAGAAGAAGAGCGGTCGGGAGCGGAGCCTCGACGGGACGTCAGCGCTCATAACTCACAGCTAGTTATCAACACACAGTTTGTTTGTTTGTGTGTACATCTTCACACACACACACACACACACACACACACACACACACACACACACACACACACACACACACACACACACACACATACACACACACACACACACACACACACACACACACACACACACACACACACACACTATGTATACATCACTTCAGGGGACATTACATTGACTTACATGCATTTCCTGGAGACTTATCCTAACCCTAACCCTTGCCGGTGGGCGTGTCTGGCGTGCGACCAACAACCAATCACATTGACCTCCCGCCCTGGACACACAAGCACGTGGTTTGATTGGCTAGCGCTTTTACTGGCATATGATTTGATTGGCTGGCGCTTCCTTTTTTCAACTTTCGAAGCGAGTGACGGAGGCAAAGCCACGCGACGGAACCACAATGCAGTTCGGCAAAGCGTGACGTCACTCCATTCAAAGTGAAGCAACGCACGCCGCCGTGTGGACGGGCCGTAAGGCTGAGTACACACGGCGGCGTGCGTTGTCGCTTGCCGGCGGGGGGGCTGAAATTCGACCAACAACCAATCACATGAATCTCCCGCCCCAGACACACAAGCACGCGGTTTGATTGGCTAGAGCTTGTACTGGCATATGATTCAATTGGCTGACGCGTCCGTCGAGGCGTCAAAAGTAGAACATTGCTCTACTTTTGCAGCGAGCACCGCGAGAGAAGCTACGCTTTGCTCCCACAATGCAGTTCGGCGAATCGTGACGTCACCCCATTCAAAGTGAATGGGCAGAAGCATTGAAGCGGCAACGCACGCCGCCGTGTGTAGGGGCCGTAACCCTAACAAAGTCCCCATAAGGATAGTAATGCTAGGTCACACACACACACACACACACACACACACACACACACACACACACACACACACACACACACACACACACACACAATTATCTCCATTGCTGACTAAACTTCCCTCTTTCTGCCGCACTGCCCTAGCAACAGGTGACACATCGTGATGAACCTGGTTTGCAGATTAGCTGCTATTACTGTGTGTGGTGAGATTACTGATGTGTGTGTGTGTGTGTGTGTGTGTGTGTGTGTGTGTGTGTGTGTGTGTGTGTGTGTGTGTGTGTGTGTGTGGTGTGTGTGTGTGTGTGTGTGTGTGTGTGTGTGTGTGTGTGTGTGTGTGTGTGTGTGTGTGTGTGTGGTCTAGCATTACTATACTTGTGGGGACCTACATATGTTTTCATAGTCACGTGTGGGGACTGGCCTCCCTTATGGGGACAAATTGGAGGTCCCCATGAGGGGGATCATTAATTTTAGGGTGAAGACTTGGTTAGGGTAAGTCTCCAGGAAATGCATAAACGTCAATGTAATGTCCCCTGACGTGATGTATACATGGTGTGTGTGTGTGTGTGTGTGTGTGTGTGTGTGTGTGTGTGTGTGTGTGTGTGTGTGTGTGTGTGTGTGTGTGTGTGTGTGTGTGTGTGTGTGTGTGTGTGTGTGTGTGTGTGTGTGTGTGTGTGTGTGTGTGTGTGGACGACAGGTTTCCCCTCTGTTCCTTGTTGTTCTTTTCTTACTTTTCTCATCCCTCATTTATGTTTCATATCTGAGACCATGCGAGCACTTTAGAGAGCAAGCGTTTGGCCTGCTGCGCAGTGTGCGAGCCTGTGCTCTGTAATCTGTGACTACGGTCTGGAACAAGGCTGCAGAGTGACCTGGATAAAGTGGTTAATCTGTTGATTGAAGCGGCCCTATTATGCCTTTTGGGATTTAACTTTCCTGCAGAATGTCATATAGGTTTGTGTTCTGCAGAGGCTAATACCTCGACTCCTTTGTTTACCTCGGGAACATAGTCAAATCACTAAGTAACACTCGCGCTTCTATTGGCTAGCGCTCCAACACATTGTACGTGATAGGCTAAGGGACAAGACATCTCTAAGTCGTTGTCCAATCACAACAGAGCCGGCCAGCTAACCAATCAGAGCAGACTGGGCTCTGGTTTCAGACAGAGGGTGGAAAGAGGTGCTGCAGCACAGGCAGTATGAGAGAAATAAAGAACTTTTTGAACATTAAAGCATGGAGACATGTAGAGACACTACATACTGATATACACCTGAACATCAGCAGGAGAGGACTCTTTAAAGTAGAGACACTACATACTGATATACACCTGAACATCAGCAGGAGAGGACTCTTTAAAGTAGAGACACTACATACTGATATACACCTGAACATCAGCAGGAGAGGACTCTTTAAAGTAGAGACACTACATACTGATATACACCTGAACATCAGCAGGAGAGGACTCTTTAAAGTAGAGACACTACATACTGATATACACCTGAACATCAGCAGGAGAGGACTCTTTAAAGTAGAGACAGCTACATACTGATATACACCTGAACATCAGCAGGAGAGGACTCTTTAAAGTAGAGACACTACATACTGATATACACCTGAACATCAGCAGGAGAGGACTCTTTAAAGTAGAGACACTACATACTGATATACACCTGAACATCAGCAGGAGAGGACTCTTTAAAGTAGAGACACTACATACTGATATACACCTGAACATCAGCAGGAGAGGACTCTTTAAAGTAGAGACACTACATACTGATATACACCTGAACATCAGCAGGAGAGGACTCTTTAAAGTAGAGACACTACATACTGATATACACCTGAACATCAGCAGGAGAGGACTCTTTAAAGTAGAGACGCTACATACTGATATACACCTGAACATCAGCAGGAGAGGACTCTTTAAAGTAGAGACACTACGTACTGACATACACCTGAACATCAGCAGGAGAGGACTCTTTAAAGTAGATACACTACATACTGATATACACCTGAACATCAGCAGGAGAGGACTCTTTAAAGTAGAGACACTACATACTGATATACACCTGAACATCAGCAGGAGAGGACTCTTTAAAGTAGAGACACTACATACTGATATACACCTGAACATCAGCAGGAGAGGACTCTTTAAAGTAGAGATGCTACATACTGATATACACCTGAACATCAGCAGGAGAGGACTCTTTAAAGTAGAGACACTACATACTGATATACACCTGAACATCAGCAGGAGAGGACTCTTTAAAGTAGAGACACTACATACTGATATACACCTGAACATCAGCAGGAGAGGACTCTTTAAAGTAGAGACACTACGTACTGACATACACCTGAACATCAGCAGGAGAGGACTCTTTAAAGTAGATACACTACATACTGATATACACCTGAACATCAGCAGGAGAGGACTCTTTAAAGTAGAGACACTACATACTGATATACACCTGAACATCAGCAGGAGAGGACTCTTTAAAGTAGAGACACTACATACTGATATACACCTGAACATCAGCAGGAGAGGACTCTTTAAAGTAGAGATGCACTACATACTGATATACACCTGAACATCAGCAGGAGAGGACTCTTTAAAGTAGAGATGCTACATACTGATATACACCTGAACATCAGCGGGAGAGGACTCTTTAAAGTAGAGACACTACGTACTGATATACAGCTGAACATCAGCAG
>NW_027262506.1:0-12500 GCF_902827115.2 Pseudochaenichthys georgianus
GTGTGTGTGTGCGTCCGTGCGTGTGCGTGTGTGCGTGCGTGTGCGTGTGTGTGCGCGTGTGTGTGTGCGTGTGTGTGCGTGTGTGTGTGTGTGTGTGTGTGTGTGTGTGTGTGTGTGTGTGTGTGCGTGCGTGTGTGTGTGTGCGTGTGTGTGTGTGTGCGTGTGCGTGTGTGTGTGTGCGTGTGTGCGTGCGCGTGTGTGTGTGTGTGTGTGTGCGTGCGTGCGTGCGTGTGTGTGTGTGTGTGTGTGTGTGTGTGTGTGTGTGTGTGTGTGTGTGTGTGGGGAATGAGAGCTGCAGGCTTCATGTGAGGATCCTAAAATAACCAGAGAGTCTTAACGAGGTTCTCTTTCTCTCAAAGAGACGGAGGTCAGCTCCAACGTGGAGGAAGACGTCTGGCTCACCAAGGTCACGACTTTAGATCCTACCAAGGTCACGTCTTGAGATCCTACCAAGGTCACGTCTTTAGATCCTACCAAGGTCACGTTTTTAGATCCTACCAAGGTCACGACTTTAGATCCTACCAAGGTCACGTCTTTAGATCCTACCAAGGTCACGTCTTGAGATCCTACCAAGGTCACGTCTTTAGATCCTACCAAGGTCACGTCTTGAGATCCTACCAAGGTCACGTCTTGAGATCCTACCAAGGTCACGTCTTTAGATCCTACCAAGGTCACGTCTTGAGATCCTACCAAGGTCACGTCTTGAGATCCTACCAAGGTCACGTCTTTAGATCCTACCAAGGTCACGTCTTGAGATCCTAGGAGCCATTGTGGAGAGCTTTAAAGTCAAATAGCAGCTTCTTATTCAGTGCAGGTGTCTGAGTGGAGAAGAGGTCTGACCTTCTTTCATCGCCTGCATAACATGCACTCAATAACATGCACTCATAACATGCACTCAATAACATGCACTCATAACATGCACTCATAACATGCACTCATAACATGCACTCAATAACATGCACTCATAACATGCACTCATAACATGCACTCATAACATGCACTCATAACATGCACTCATAACATGCACTTCCACGGTAGAGAGAGGTTGTCTGTGGTGCATAACGTAGGGAAGGCGATCCGAGCCAAATCGACTGTCTTCTGTAATGTGCTGCACTCAGACACGTAAGAGACAGTAAAGTGCAAGAAAACGACCAAAAATAAGTAAAATATCTTTTAAAACTAACTTTAAAAAATAAAGAGAAATATTTACAATAAGTTAAATAAGTCCAGTAAAAATAGGACAAAATGCTCTGAAAGATGTTGAATAAGTGCAGTATTATCTCTAAAGCCGGAGAGCTGTGCAGATGTTTGGAAGAAGCTAGCATTGAATAGAAATGTGTGTTTCTACATCAGGAAGTGTTTCTGACCCAATCAGACGTGTTGCTGCAGAATGGAGAAGCAGCAGCTCTTCTCCTCTCTGTGAGTGTTAGCAAAGCGTTAAATATTAATAGTGTTTGTGAAGAGACTTTATTATTCTGCAGGATCTGTGGGAGACCTTGGATTTCCTGTTTTTAAACTCTGAGCTTGGATTCATGAAGAACCGCGAGGCTGGGATTCATGAAGAACCGCGAGGCTGGGATTCATGAAGAAACGCGAGGCTGGGATTCATGAAGAACCGCGAGGCTGGGATTCATGAAGAACCGCGAGGCTGGGATTCATGATAGAACCGCGAGGCGCGAGGCTGGGATTCATGAAGAACCGCGAGGCTGGGATTCATGAAGAACCGCGAGGCTGGGATTCACGAGAGAACCGCGAGGCTGGGATTCATGAAGAACCGCGAGGCTGGGATTCATGAAGAACCGCGAGGCTGGGATTCATGAGAGAACTGCGAGGCTGGGATTTATGAAGGACCGTGAGGCTGGGATTCATGATAGAACCGCGAGGCTGGGATTCATGAGAGAACCGCGAGGCTGGGATTCGAGGCTGGGATTCATGACGAACCGCGAGGCTGGGATTCATGAAGAACCGCGAGGCTGGGATTCATGAAGAACCGCGAGGCTGGGATTCATGAAGAACCGCGAGGCTGGGATTCATGATAGAACCGCGAGGCGCGAGGCTGGGATTCATGAAGAACCGCGAGGCTGGGATTCATGAAGAACCGCGAGGCTGGGATTCACGAGAGAACCGCGAGGCTGGGATTCATGAAGAACCGCGAGGCTGGGATTCATGAAGAACCGCGAGGCTGGGATTCATGAGAGAACCGCAAGGCTGGGATTTATGAAGGACCGCGAGGCTGGGATTCATGAAGAACCGCGAGGCTGGGATTCATGAAGAACCGCGAGGCTGGGATTCATGAAGAACCGCGAGGCTGGGATTCATGAAGAACCGCGAGGCTGGGATTCATGATAGAACCGCGAGGCGCGAGGCTGGGATTCATGAAGAACCGCGAGGCTGGGATTCATGAAGAACCGCGAGGCTGGGATTCACGAGAGAACCGCGAGGCTGGGATTCATGAAGAACCGCGAGGCTGGGATTCATGAAGAACCGCAAGGCTGGGATTCATGAGAGAACCGCGAGGCTGGGATTTATGAAGGACCGTGAGGCTGGGATTCATGATAGAACCGCGAGGCTGGGATTCATGAGAGAACCGCGAGGCTGGGATTCGAGGCTGGGATTCATGACGAACCGCGAGGCTGGGATTCATGAAGAACCGCGAGGCTGGGATTCATGAAGAACCGCGAGGCTGGGATTCATGAGAGAACCACGAGGCTGGGATTCATGAAGAACCGCGAGGCTGGGATTCATGAAGAACCGCGAGGCTGGGATTCATGATAGAACCGCGAGGCGCGAGGCTGGGATTCATGAAGAACCGCGAGGCTGGGATTCATGAAGAACCGCGAGGCTGGGATTCACGAGAGAACCGCGAGGCTGGGATTCATGAAGAACCGCGAGGCTGGGATTCATGAAGAACCGCGAGGCTGGGATTCATGAGAGAACCGCGAGGCTGGGATTTATGAAGGACCGTGAGGCTGGGATTCATGATAGAACCGCGAGGCTGGGATTCATGAGAGAACCGCGAGGCTGGGATTCGAGGCTGGGATTCATGACGAACCGCGAGGCTGGGATTCATGAGAGAACCGCGAGGCTGGGATTCATGACGAACCGCGAGGCTGGGATTCATGACGAACCGCGAGGCTGGGATTCATGAGAGAACCGCGAGGCTGGGATTCATGAAGAACCGCGAGGCTGGGATTCATGAGAGAACCGCGAGGCTGGGATTCATGAAGAACCGCGAGGCTGGGATTCATGAGAGAACCGCGAGGCTGGGATTCATGAAGAACCGCAAGGCTGGGATTCATGAAGAACCGCGAGGCTGGGATTCATGAGAGAACCGCGAGGCTGGGATTCATGAGAGAACCGCGAGGCTGGGATTCATGAAGAACCGCGAGGCTGGGATTCATGAAGAACCGCGAGGCTGGGATTCATGAAGAACCGCGAGGCTGGGATTCGAGAGAAGCTTTCAGAATCTGGTGAATCTGCCTTTTGTGATTAAAAAAGAAAAATGTAATGAGGAAGAGTGTGGCAGTGCATTGTGGGTAATATTCTTACGCTTTTCTCTAGTTACAGGTGGATATACTCAGCTGAATGAAGATATAAGCTTTATGCTCGTATCAAGCCATATTTACATCTTTGTGGTTACTCTGCAGCTGCAATCATGGTGAGTCCCTGTGGATGAGTGTGTGTGTGTGTGTGTGTGTGTGTGTGTGTGTGTGTGTGTGTGTGTGTGTGTGTGTGTGTGTGTGTGTGTGTGTGTGTGTGTGTGTGTGTGTGTGTGTGTGTGTGTGTGTGTGTGTGTGTGTGTGTGTGTGTGTGTGTGTGTGTGTGTGTGTGTGTGTGTGTGTGTGTGTGTGTGTGAGTGAGAGTGTGTGTTACACGTGTTGTACCCTTAAAAAGAGAAATAGTGAGTGAGAGAAGTGAAGACATAAATTCCCGCCGCTCCCGCCTTCACTCGTCTGAATCGAGCCATCTTTAGAATGAAGCGTTTACAATGAATACACTCACATTTCAGGGCCAATAATTATGACTACATTCTCCTTTATAGCTCTTTAACAGTGGTAACACCGTAAAGTGGACCCATCATGCTACATCTGAAACACGCAGGGTCATACCTATAAAACATGTGAAGTGTCTTTTTCAAAACACCAAACAGATCCTGCATTTTAGCCTCATTTCGATCTATTTGCTCTTTTCCAGCCCTGTTTTCACAAGGGCTGATTCCGTGGCAAATGAGCTGCAGCTGACCACGCCCCCCTGCAAAGGAGGGGGGCGTGGCACGAGCATCCATACATACCCTCTCAGAACCCCCAAAACAAAGAGACGGTTCTACCTCACATCACCAGCAGGTGTCGCAGCAGCTCACTTGTCTCTGCGACCCTGTCAATCACCCCATCAGTGTCCAGAGCCATCACATCTCCTTCTCTGGGCACATGAGCATGAATGCCTCCATAGCTCCCGGGTCAGGGTGGTCCTCGGTCGACTCTTCACATATTTCAGTGTGGAGAAGAATATAATAGTCTGGCCAGCCCTGCAGCCCGTTCTAGGTTCTGATTGGCTCTCTAGGTTGGCATTCTAGCTTCTGACTGGCTGTCCAGGTTGTCAATCACAGCCGTGGGCATATTATACTAGTCGTAACATTGCTAAACTTTTTTCACGACGGTTTTCTCAGTCAACTAATGCTATTGCTAACAGTAGCATACATGAACACAGCCCTGCACCTGCCGGCTCTGTGGTTCATCCTCCTCATTCTCCTCCGTATCACTGCGCCTGGGAGCGCTTCCAAACAGCTCTGTGGTTTCGAAAATGTTCCAGCATCTTCCTGAAGCACTTCAGCCCCACCCTGTCTATTGTTACTGTTCTCCATCTTGTCTTTCTCCATTTCGCTAGCTAACTGATCAATCGCCAAACGAAGCGAGGGAGCTTGTCTGCTGAGTGGACTGAGGCGAGGTCCACGGGAAGGGGAGGGACTGCGCCTCTCTATTGGAAGAGACGACTCGTCTCTCCCGGCCCAACCCCTTCAGTTCATCGATTAGCCTACTTTCAAAAACATAAGATTGACAATTTTGACAACCTATCAATAGCGCCGTTTACATGGAATGCTTTTCCGATCGTATCCGATCACTAAATAAAGCGATCCACGTTCACTCGTATACACGGGCCGAGCATGAAGCTGATCACAATTTCACCTGTACCGAAGTGGGCCGATCGGAGTGGGGCAGTGGGCCGCGTCGAGTGGTCCGACCGGCCCACTTCGGCACCGGGCTACCGGCCCATCGGGATTCGTCCCGAACGTCCCGATGGCCAGTCCGCCCCTAGTTACCATGCCACGGCAACCTCTCATTGCCCTGATTGGTGGAGAGTTGGCCATATAGGCGGAGCTCCTCGTTTCAAATCTGGATCAGTCTGTATCAGATCCGTTTTTAGAGATTTGGGTACGGAGGAAGAGAGAGAGGGTTGTGTTTTCTGACACCGGGACACATGTTCACGTATAAAAGACGTACAAAAGTGCATTTTGCATGATCGGTCCCCTAAATGTAACAGTGCCTAGCTTAGCTGCTAACAACATGACAAACGGTCAGATTCAGCGGCACCACAAGGTCTACAGCTCTCGCTTCAATGCTCTCACAGTTAGCCAGAACCTTCAAACTATTCAACAAAGTGCAGATAGACACACATCCCTTGTTCGACGGTGTTTCTATAGACCGATTGAATGTATAGATGTGTATGTATGGTCACATGTATGCATGTGTATTGTATATTGATATGTACTGTATGCATATGTACATGTGTAGACATTTGCTATTTCAAACAACCCCCGTGTACCATTTCGTTTTTGTTTTGACTAATTTTGTTTGCTATTTAATTCGTCACTTTCGGGTGATTTGAAAAACTGTACTTTCCTCGATATAACACATAACATGGGCTGACCGTGTGATGGAGCTTTGTTTACTGTAATTACCTGAACACGGGAAATAGTGAGTGAGAGAAGTGAAGACATAAAATCACTCCCGCCTTCACTCGCCTGAATCGAGCGAGGAAGAGCGCAGTGCTCCCTCCCACTGACCCCAAGGCAGTACCAACAGATCAACGCACAATCAACCCATTCAGCAGGATACATCTCTCAGAATGTACTATTCTTGTCTGTCACAAACGCCACTAGGGGGCTCTGTTCTGTTTCTGCTCTGTTCTGTTTCTGTTTTTCAAAATCTTTGTGTTGGCTATTTGACAGACAATGGCAACACAGTAGGTACACATGTATAGAAGATGGTCTGTAGGAAAATTAAATAGTTACCTCACCCCTCCCCCTCACCCCTATGGGCTATGATCACATTATAAACAAGACATAAATCAAAAAGTTACAAAACATAAAACGCCAGCATCAAAAAGAAAAGAAAGGGGGTAGAAATGACATGAAATACAAAGACCATAGCTGTAAGTACATAAATACGGAAGCTTCTTCATGTTAATAGTCAGTCAAAATAAATACCAGGGAGATAACGGTACTGCAAGTCACATGAGGAAACAGAGAAGGCAAAAAAAGTAATGGTCAATGTATTAGGAGATAAGGAAAGGGGGAAGTGAAGGTCTCCCCCCCCCCCGGGTTCCCTCACCTCCTCAGCATCAGGGTTGATCGTGAGGTCATCGATCAGCAGAAGTGAGCGAGTCCAGGTCTTATGAAGGAGTGTCCGGGATCCTTGCAGTGAACATCGTATCTTCGAGATGAATACACTGTAATAGTTCCTGTGTCCACCTGTCATGTGTGGGGGGGGCGACGTGCTTCACTTAAGAAGAATGGAGCGCCTGGCCAGCAGGGTTGTGAAGGCGATGACCCGCTGGCTCGTGGTGGGCATGTTCTGTGTCGGGGGGACGCCGAACAAGGCAGTTAGAGGGTTACGGGGTACGGGTGTGTTCAGGGCCTGCTCAAGGGTTTTGAAAATACTAGACCAGAAGGCATTCGGGCTGGGGCATGACCAAGACGTGTGTGTGATTGGCCGGAGGAGGCATCTGTTTGCACCGCACGGAGAATGTCCCTCCACTTACTGTCAGATATGTCTACACCCGACTCACCCTCCCAGGACTCTTTCATAGATGTAGTAGAGGCTAGGTCAAAGGAGGCAAGTGTTCCATAAATAGTAGATACCAGCCTTTTGTGGTCACAATCCAGGTGAGAGACTGGTCAGTTCCTGACTCAGGGGGCGGGGGGGAAATGGGGAAATTGCTTTTGAGCAAAATGCCTAATTTGGAAGAAGCGGAAAAGATGGCTGTTTGGCAGACAAGGATGCGAAGTCAGAGAAAAGCCCATCCTTGTAAAGTACTGATTGTGACGAGCCCGTTGGCCGCCCACATCCGGAAGGTGGGTCCGAGCAGGATGGAGAGAATGAGTGATTATTTAGAATCGGAGCTTCTCTGTGTAAGCCATGTTGCCTTCTGAATTGAAGCCTAATCTTAATAGTACTGGTAACAATTGGGTTGACTGAGATGTTGAGCGTCCTTACGGGGAGTTGGGAGGAAATCACAGAGTGTAAGGAGCTAGAGGAGGAGGAGGGCTCCATGTGAACCCATGGTGGGCTGGAGGTAGGAGTCTTGGGGCCAGTCCAGTAAAGGACTCGGTTCATATTAGAGGCCCAGTAGTAGTGACGGAAGTTCGGGAGTGCCAAGCCGCCCTCCGACACGGGGAGCTGGAGAATTGATTTTTTAAGACGGGCGGGTTTGTCATCCCAAATGAACGCATTTAGTTGACTATCAAGACCGGTGAAAAAAGATGTATTGATGCAAATTGGGAAATGCTGAAAGAGATATAAGAACTTCGGCAGAATTACCATTTGAATAAGATTGACACGCCAGCAAGGGATAAGGGAAGGGAAGACCACCGAGAGAGGTCCGATTTGCATTTAGCTAGGAGTCTTTAAAGGAGCTGGTGATGGACACCCCCGAGTATCTGAAGCCGTCTGATGCGATGTTAAAGGGGAAAGCGGTCGGGGGAGTGTCTTCGCCAGTTGGTTCTCTCTTTTGGAGATGTAATTTGAAGCCTGATAAACGACCAAACTGCTCAAGGATTGACCAGATAGGAGGGCGAGAGGACACGGGAGCGGAGGCGTGTAGGAGAAGGTCATCCGCGTAAAGGGAACGTTTGTGAACTATACCATGGCGAGTGATGCCCTCACACCCATTGTGGCCTCTGAGCCATAGCTAGAGGCTCGATGGCTACATTAAACAATAGGGGAGAAAGCGGGCAGCCCTGGGGTGTCCCACGTTGGAGAGGGAAACAAATCTGTTAGCGAGAATGTGTGGTGGACGTGTGAGAAAAAAGGGAAAGCTTTACTTTGAGGGTTTTTAAATCTCCAAGGGTCTGAGATTCCTAATTGTGCTGCATCATGTGAGACTACATGAGCGGAGAGAGTGCGGATCTGAAGGGATGACCTGTCGAGGTGCACATCTCGAGTCAAGCTAACATCTCCACCCAACTGGGAACATCATCCCAGTTGGGTGCGTAAACGGAAACCCTGCAGCACCTGGAACTATGACGGAGCGGCCATTATTGTCGAGAACAGTATTTGTTGGTACGAACATCACACTCTTGTGATAATA
Source organism: Pseudochaenichthys georgianus (assembly GCF_902827115.2). Lineage (NCBI taxonomy): Eukaryota > Metazoa > Chordata > Actinopteri > Perciformes > Channichthyidae > Pseudochaenichthys > Pseudochaenichthys georgianus. The sequence continues at coordinate 8,587 of NW_027262506.1, forward strand.
ATGGCAGCACCTCTGGCTGACTAGAAAGTCTTGAGTGGAAGTGTGGCCCATCCACGCCCGCTTGATGCAAAGGCTGTCAGACGTTTTAAGGTGTGTTTCTTGTATAATGTCCCCTTTAAGATGTTGCCGTCGAGTCAAGACCATTTGAACAGCTTTGTTCGTTCCTCGGGTGTTCCAGGAGAGCAGGCGCACGCTTCTGCCAGCAGTCGTCATACTGTTAGTCCTATGGGGAGTCTCATGGAGGTGGTCTGAAACCGCTGTGCCTCCCGAGGACTGAGGGGAGAGGAGTGGGGGGGGGGAAGAAGACCGGGAAGGGGAAAAAACAGTACAACAAAAACAAGCGAAGGCAAAAATAGACAAACCATAAACCCAAATGTGACCTGGAGCATCCCAAATACAAACCTTGCTGAGCGCTACAGCTCAAAGCTCAACAGCTGAGCTTATCTTCCGGGGTCCCGTTCCCTATACTAAAAGCGGGAAGCCCATTGTAACACGGAAGAGTATTAAAGTGAACAAACAAAACAACTCAAGTGTATATCTATATGCATAGAATAGTAATTATAACAACATCCATAGATAGGTAAACAGCCAATGTGAGCACAGCAGAGGGCAATAAGGCACTGCCATGGATCTCAAGTAACATACATAAACAAAACAAGGCCCAGAGATAAAGTAACACAAAATAAAATGGCACTTTAAGGGTTAAAACCCATGGAAGGAACCGGTTCAAACAGCGTTCAGAACAGTCCAAGCCCTTGGGTCCCATGTAGTGTAAACATAGCAGGTGCATTCATGTTCATTGCAATATCAGCACTCGGCTCAAACAAATGCCAGAGCGGCTAAGGTGCATGTACAAAAAGTGTCCGAAAAAATTATAATAATAGTCTCTTACTAAACGTCCCATCAGACGCATGAGTTATCGGCACCGTTAGTGCGAGTCAGCGTCAGGACGAATGGATGCTACGTAGCCTTTAGCCTCTGCCACCGAGGAGAGTCTCTTCTTGCCTCCCTCCTTCGATACGATGGAAAGCCTCGCAGGGAACAGCAGGGCTGGCTTGAGCCCTAGGTTGTAACGCTCCGCCATCACCTCTCGGTATTTGTAGCGCTGTTCCATCACTTCGGGTGTGTAGTACCAAGGTACGCCCTTCGCCATCTACGAAGATGGCGAAGGGCGTACCTTGGTACTGTAGCTCGCCTCTCCTGGCCCGGGCCTCGCGGATAATGTTCTCCTTCTGCTGGTACCTGTGGACGCGGATGATGACCGGCCGTGGCCTTTGCCCCGGCTTGGGCTTGTCGGTGAGTGAGCGGTGGGCCCTGTCGCACTCCGGCGGCGAATCAAGGACGCCCTCACCAAAGACCTCCATCAGCAGCTTCGGGAATGTCGAGGGATGAGGGCCCTCAATGGATTCTGGCAAACCGACAATTCTTATATTGTTGCGCCGGCTGCGGGACTCGAGATCAGTGACTTTGGCCAGCAGTTTAACATTGCTGTCCGTTAGCGTAGCACAAGTAGCCTCCAGGGCTAACATGCGTTCATCCTGCAAGTTAGCATTGGACTTGAGCGAAGCAATTGTCTGACACAGTCGCTTGTATTCGGTCTAGTTTTGCTTCGAGAGTTGAGATGGCAGACTTAAAGTCGGCAGAGAGAGCTCTACGGTGGTCTTCAAGGAGGCCAGCTATGCCCGCCATGCTGAGATTGTTGCTAGCTAGCTCGGGGCTATCGGTCCTGGCGTTTTGTTCTTTTTTGTTGCTTTTCGCCGGTTTGGACGGCATACTACGGTGGCGTTGTGAGCCATAATATTAATATTCAATTAAATGTAAGTTAAAGAAGAGTTACGGGCTTCAGAAAAGTTACAACACAAAAGTTTGCGGGAGCAGAACACGTCTCTACTCCGTCATGCCCAACCGGAAGTCAGTCGGGCTCTGTTTTTAACCAATGAGTGACCTGATGGAGTTTGGTGGAGCAGCAATGCATCTTGGGAGATGTTTCACCTCTTGTGTCTGAACCATAGACTGTATATATAAATGGACGTAGGGTCCGTGACGTCACCCATAGGATTCTGCAGAGTTGCCGTGAAGCCCTTAGTAGGCGGAGTCGGCCACTAACGGCTCGACAGTGATGTCAGAGTCTAACTCCCGCCTGTTCCAAATAAGGGCAAAGAGGCGGAGCCGAGGCGGGACCTGCTGCCACCCAGCTGGAAGTTCCAGAGCTAGCTGAAGCTACCAAGCTAAGCTAACATGCTCCCCATCTGCACACTGCCGTCGCATTTTACATTTCTAAGGGAAGCGGACATGAAACTATTCAGCAAAACTATAAATAATAATCTAAGTTATTGAGTTTTTAGCATAATACTTCAGAATCTTAAAACCCCTTAACGTTTGTATGCAATTGTGCTCAATTCAACTCTGGAATCAAGCAAATATTAATGTTTGCATGACATTAGTTATTTATATTTTGATATCACTTAACTATACGTTTAATACATTTAAGTCAAGCTAAGGTACATGTGATGGTAGCTAGTTAGTGCTCTTACCTGCGAGGCCTCCTCCAAACAGCATAATAACCAGACTGTATCATTAAAACTAAGTACCAGTTCTAGATCCTTGACTTTAGACAAACAATTCAAAATACAACATGTATTTAAAGACCAATCTTTATTTGAAGGTGCCTCTTAACCTGAGATATTAGTTATACAGTAATAGTATTGACAATCTAAAAAATGTTATGTTATGTTTCTTATTGTCTAAAGCATTTATTATTTTCATTTTCCCCCTCTCATATTCAGTGTGGACGGATTGAGACAGCGTGGTGTCCAGAGAGCAGCAGAGACTTCAGGGAGAAACCTCCGTGTGATGGACGTCCTGTCTGTTGGTGTGGAGAGGACTGAGGGTCTTTCCTCTGCGAGGAGGACCAGGCCTGAGGGAGGAGGACCAGGCCTGAAGGAGGAGGACCAGGCCTGAGGGAGGAGGACCAGGCCTGATGGAGGAGGACCAGGCCTGAGGGAGGAGGACCAGGCCTGAGGGAGGAGGACCAGGCCTGAAGGAGGAAGACCAGGCCTGAGGGAGGAAGACCAGGCCTGAGGGAGGAGGACCAGGCCTGAGGGAGGAAGACCAGGCCTGAGGGAGGAGGACCAGGCCTGAGGGAGGAGGACCAGGCCTGAGGGAGGAGGACCAGGCCTGAGGGAGGAGGACCAGGCCTGAGGGAGGAGGACCAGGCCTGAGGGAGGAGCCCATGCTGGGCACAGCTGATACCAACTGCACAGGCCTAGTCTGTCACGTTATTTGACTAAATGTGTTTACTTATACATTTAATAGGTTTACTCCATATGTGCTTTTTATTTAAAACATTTGATTAACTTTTGGTTCACATTTCAATAATTTGTATTTGCATCCTTTTGTCCATTATTCTTACTGAACATGTTAGATCACACATTCACATCTGACTGAAGATTGGCCCCATTTATTTGTGACGTTGCAAACTCTGCGGCACAAGGCACAAGCGATGTGAAGCTCAGAAAGCGAGGCGAATAGAAATAATCAGCGGATGGAGTGTAGATGTGGAAATAGCTGCATTCGATCAGCTGACTGTGTTTACAATAAAAGTAGTTTCTTAGTGAATGTCCTGTACTGGTCTTAACATCTCATAGCATCAGCTCTTAATGATCCTCTTGGATGTTCTTCTGGACCCTCAGAGAAGGAGAACATGTCGTGTCTTCCAGGCATGTCCTTTCCTAACAAAAATGACAGGAAACATAAAACATATTATTGCAGAACGAGTGTGTTATTTATGAAAGCGGTGTGTGTGTGTGTTTAGGGGCTGGAGATATCATTATTTTGTAATTGTAATGTTTTTTTTTAATTTCAACTGAGTTACAAAGATTATCAGATTATGAATGAACAGTATGAAGTTCATC
>NW_027262506.1:17500-28453 GCF_902827115.2 Pseudochaenichthys georgianus
CAACATGGACACCTCAATCTGCTTGTGTGTGCAAACAGAAACCACCAAAAGAACATGTGGGAAAAACTACTTAACATTAAAAAAAAGATAAAGACAAGTATTTACACCACATATAAATATACACAAAAACCCTGTAGTATATTTTATTTGAAAGCGTAGTGCTGATTTAGTGAGTTTATAAAGACACATATAGAACAAGAATACACACTTTGAAAGAGCATTAAAGTCATGTTACACAACACCCCGTTAGCATGCTAGCTTCAAGCTGCTGAGCTACGACCGCTCTCATCTCCTCTGTTCACGAGCCCAGGTGTGATGTGTGTTAAAGGACTGAATCACGAGGTGTCTTCAGCTCTCAGGTAACTCATCGGGCGCCAGCCTCCCTTCACAGCGTGCTGATCGCATCTCCACGGGCGAAGCTCTGTTCGTGATGCGTCCTTTAGAGGATCCTGTGCCCTCTTCTGATCGGCGTCCTTTAGAGGATCCTGTGCCCTCTCGGATCGGCACCTGGTGTCGAGGAGTGAGTCGTTCTGCTGCCTCTGCAGTGATTGGTTGAGTCCGTGGAAGCAGCAGAGACCTCTTCATCAATGCGAGCAGAAGTCTCCGGAGTGACGATGATGATGATGGTTTATGTTCAGCGCGATGCAGAGCGGTCCTGCAGGACGAGTGTGCTCACGAGCGTGCTCACAGCAGCCTCTGTGTTCCCCGCCCGCTGCCATCGCGCCGGCTTTCTGACCGAATGCAAACGAACCTTTTCTCTGTGGTGTCGGTGGAAAGCAGGATGTTTTCATGCCGGGCAGAAGCAGCGGTTTGCTGTTGACTCTCGCACTCGTGCACTTCCTTTGTGTCACATTCCTTTGTGTGTGTGCAGAGAGGAGCATGCTTCCTAGCTGCATGTGCATCTCATCCCCCCTCCTGCCCAAACCAGGGTCGTGTCCTCACGAGCCCGCCTGCATGCAAGCTGCTTATTACATTGAGATGTTGGCTCAAGGACACGCCTGGCCCGAGGGGGGGTGGGGGGGGGCCGCTGCCTTTGTCCAGCGAGGGGATCGTCATGGCGCTCGAGCCGCATCGGAAAAGAAGCCAATATTTCAGATGCAGGTAAGGGGGGGTGATCAGAGCGACCCCCCTCTCACGGACACGAGCGAGGAGGGGGATCAGAGCGACCCCCCTCTCACGGATACGAGCGAGGGGGGTGATCAGAGCGACCCCCCTCTCACGGACACGAGCGAGGGGGGGGATCAGAGCGACCCCCCTCTCACGGACACGAGCGAGGGGGGGGATCAGAGCGACCCCCCTCTCACGGACACGAGCGAGGGGGGTGATCAGCGCCCCCCCTCTCGCGGACATGAGCGAGGGGGGGGATCAGAGCGACCCTCCTCTCACGGACACGAGCGGGGGGGGATCAGAGCGACCCCCCTCTCACGGACACGAGCGAGGGGGGGGATCAGAGCGACCCCCCTCTCACGGACGCGAGCGAGGGGGGTGATCAGAGCGACCCCCCTCGCACGGACACGAGCGTGGGGGGTGATCAGAGCGACCCCCCTCTCACGGATACGAGCGAGGGGGGTGATCAGAGCGACCCCCCCTCTCACGGACACGAGCGAGGGGGGGGATCAGAGCGACCCCCCTCTCACGGACACGAGCGAGGGCGGGATCAGAGCGACCCCCCTCGCTTGGACACGAGCGAGGGCGGGATCAGAGCGACCCCCCTCGCTTGGACACGAGCGAGGGGGGGGGATCAGAGCGACCCCCCTCTCACGGACACGAGCGAGGGGGGGGGGGATCAGAGCGACCCCCCTCTCACGGACACGAGCGAGGGGGGGGATCAGAGCGCCCCCCCTCTCACGGACACGAGCGAGGGGGGATCAGAGCGCCCCCCCCCCCTCTCACGGACACGAGTGAGGGGGGGGGGGATCAGAGCCCCCCCCCCCCCCCCCCCTCTCACGGACACGAGCGAGGGGGGGGGATCAGAGCGACCCCCCTCGCACGGACACGAGCGAGGGGGGGGGGGGATCAGAGCGGGGGGGCGCTGCATCAGAATCTAACGTGTGAGAAATGAGGCGCTGTCTTTAAATGCGCTGTGTTGCTATAGAAACACGACGGGCGCGGGCGATGGGAAACGATGATCCCCTCGTCCGCAGCAGCGTCTCGTGACGGGGAGCAACCGGTGGAACGAGCTCAACGTGTGAAGAGGAGGCGTCGTTAAGAAAACACAAGAACATCAGTTTTCTTACGTTTATGCATGAAAACATTATCAGTGTGTTTATGGAGAGCACCTGGTGTCAGTGTCCCTGTAAACCACACCCCTGCAGCACACACACACACACACACACACACACACACACACACACACACACACACACACACACACACACACACACACACACACACACACATTGGCACATGGAGGTTTGGCAGTGGGATAAACTGGGTGGTGTCGCTGGTCTCTCTCCTCCCTCTCTCTCTCTTCCTCCCTCACTCCCTCCCTCTCCCCCCCCTCACACACACTCATTTGTCTGCCTCCCCCTCTCCCCCCCCTCACACACACTCATTTGTCTGCCTCCCCCTCTCCCCCCCCTCACACACACTCATTTGTCTGCCTCCCCCTCTCCCCCCCCTCACACACACTCATTTGTCTGCCTCCCCCTCTGGGCGTAGTAAGTAAGCGGTCCACATGTAGCTGAGTGTGTGTCAGCGCTGTGTCACTCGGGAGGATCCTCTCCTTCCTGCAGATCTGGATCTGGACTCCTCTTTATCTCAGATCAGATTCCGGGTGCTTTCATTGGTCGACTCGCTGAAGCGTCTCTCGGTCCCAGACGAGGCGCTTTCTGGGTGGTTCGGATCTATAAACCGTCTAATTGCTGAAATAGAATAAATAAGAGAAGGTCTTTCGAGGAAGCGTTGCTGAAATTGATTGATTTATTATTTTTGAAACATTCAGACGTAAGATACGTACTCAAGTATGAGCAGAGTAGTTACTGGACAACATACGTCTTCATCACCGCACCTTCATCACGCAGAAGACCTGCTGGCCTCCGCTCACACACACCCCTTAGATAAAAGCACCGAGGAAATGTATGAGAATAACAGATGCTAATCATCACGGCCCGAGGCGTGGCGTCATTACAACGAGAAGCGTCTGGAGGGACGGAGGCTTTGCTGATGTTGGACGTAGAACCAGAGCGTGTAGATCTGCAGCGTGAAACTCATCTGTAGTGCTATGCATGGTCTGACTGCACGGTGCCTCCTGGGTTGGGTGTTAGGTGGGGTTAGGGTTGGGGTTAGGTTGCAACTAGGGCTGCAACAAACGACTAATTTGATAATCGATTAATCGACTATTCGGACTATCACTGTACGCCTTGCACAATTTCTCAAACGCTCTGATTTAGCCATCAGCTTTTAGCTTGAGGTTGTTTAGGCATGTGGAAACTAACAATGAAGACAATAAAGATGAATACTTGATGCAAAAATACATATATTATTGAAATAACTTAAATTGTGAACAAAACTAACATTGCTTTTTATTCAAATTAAATAAATAATATTTCACATCAAAAGAAACAACAGTGTTTTAACAAATCGTATTAAATAAGGAGAGTTCCAGAGCGTGGGGGTGCCACACTGAAGGCTCTGTCACCAAAAGTCCGCAAATAACTCAGTTACCTCTAATCATCATGTTTGTATAATGTAGTTAGCTCCGTGTGTCGCTGCTAGCACACAGAGCCCCTCTGGACGGCGCTACAGAGCTGCTGGAGAGCCAGTGGAACCCGGTGCTCCGTCTGGATCTGGAGCACTTTTGCTAAATGTTTAGACGAATAGCTCGTGTTACCGCCCTCACATGCTAAACTCTTATTCCACTTTTGGTAACGAGCATTCTCCACATCGAGACGGGTAAAGTGTAACCACCTCGGAGCGCGATCTCTCCGCCATCTCCCCCGTGTGTGTGTTGCTGCATGCTGCAGCTGCCCGTGTGTAAACTGCCCCGCCTCCTCGCAAGCAGGCGGGGAGAGAAAGATCGAAAATACATCAAAGACGCATTTGTTTGTCTTTTTGCATATTCGAAACGAGCTGGCGACACTAAGACTGCGATATAATGTCTTTGTAGCAATACTACATGACATCTTTTTTAAATGTCTCCAGCACCGATACAAAGACCAATAAAGTTAGAGCTTAACGGGGCGTAAAACACACGTGATGACGTCACCAACGAATCGACGACTGAATTAGTTGGCAACTAATTTGGGAATCGATTACGTCGATTAGTTGTTGCGCCCTAGTTGCAAGGTTGGGCTTAGGTTTAGGGGTTGGAGTTAATCAATATCCTCAGATGGCGGGACGCAGAGCATGGGCTGAGGCTAACTAGGTGTTGAAGTAGCTCTGAATGAAGGGCTGTGGAGCTGCTGGCGTCTCGCTGAGCTCCACAGCCTCAAAGAAGCATCCTTGTTCAGATGCTCTTAAAACATTCACACCATGATCTCTGGAATCTATTTTCCAATGATGGTGTGAACGGTTATTAGATGTGTGTGTGCTCGATAGAGGTGCTGAGGATGGCATGAGAGCAGAGTGACGTGTGCAGAGGGGAGAGGTGCTGAGGATGGCATGAGAGCAGAGTGACGTGTGCAGAGGGGAGAGGTGCTGAGGATGGCATGAGAGCAGAGTGACGTGTGCAGAGGGGAGAGGTGCTGAGGATGGCATGAGAGCAGAGTGACGTGTGCAGAGGGTAGAGGTGCTGATGAGAGCAGAGTGACGTGTGCAGAGGGGAGAGGTGCTGAGGATGGCATGAGAGCAGAGTGACGTGTGCAGAGGGTAGAGGTGCTGATGAGAGCAGAGTGACGTGTGCAGAGGGGAGAGGTGCTGAGGATGGCATGAGAGCAGAGTGACGTGTGCAGAGGGTAGAGGTGCTGATGAGAGCAGAGTGACGTGTGCAGAGGGGAGAGGTGCTGATGATGGCATGAGAGCAGAGTGACGTGTGCAGAGGGGAGAGGTGCTGATGAGAGCAGAGTGAGGTGTGCAGAGGGGAGAGGTGCTGAGGATGGCATGAGAGCAGAGTGACGTGTGCAGAGGGTAGAGGTGCTGATGAGAGCAGAGTGACGTGTGCAGAGGGGAGAGGTGCTGAGGATGGCATGAGAGCAGAGTGACGTGTGCAGAGGGTAGAGGTGCTGATGAGAGCAGAGTGACGTGTGCAGAGGGGAGAGGTGCTGATGATGGCATGAGAGCAGAGTGACGTGTGCAGAGGGTAGAGGTGCTGATGATGGCATGAGAGCAGAGTGACGTGTGCAGAGGGTAGAGGTGCTGATGATGGCATGAGAGCAGAGTGACGTGTGCAGAGGGGAGAGGTGCTGATGATGGCATGAGAGCAGAGTGACGTGTGCAGAGGGTAGAGGTGCTGATGATGGCATGAGAGCAGAGTGACGTGTGCAGAGGGGAGAGGTGCTGAGGATGGCATGAGAGCAGAGTGACGTGTGCAGAGGGTAGAGGTGCTGATGATGGCATGAGAGCAGAGTGACGTGTGCAGAGGGGAGAGGTGCTGATGATGGCATGAGAGCAGAGTGACGTGTGCAGAGGGTAGAGGTGCTGATGATGGCATGAGAGCAGAGTGACGTGTGCAGAGGGGAGAGGTGCTGAGGATGGCATGAGAGCAGAGTGACGTGTGCAGAGGGGAGAGGTGCTGAGGATGGCATGAGAGCAGAGTGACGTGTGCAGAGGGGAGAGGTGCTGAGGATGGTATGAGAGCAGAGTGACGTGTGCAGAGGGGAGAGGTGCTGAGGATGGCATGAGAGCAGAGTGACGTGTGCAGAGGGGAGAGGTGCTGAGGATGGCATGAGAGCAGAGTGACGTGTGCAGAGGGGAAGGTTTATCAGCTGATTGCAATAACTCATTAGAGAAAGAGCTTTAGCTCGCGGTGAGGAGGAGAGGCCTTTTTACGATCAGGAAGTAGACCTTAAAGGTGCCGTGTCATGCTTCTCCGGTTATCACCGTCCCATCGTTGTGATGAAGGTGTTTCTGCATGTGAGCGTCTGCAGAGTCAGAACCCTCAGAGTGCGCCCTGCAGCGAGTAAACTCTAACACAGAGAAGAACTCCCAGAACGCCTCGTTGGAGACACGTCACTGTGCATTTGATTCTTCCGGGGACATCATGATGTCATGTCGTCCCCGGAACGAAATGGACCAATCCGTGGAGCCGTTACGTTAAGCCCCCGCTGATTGGTCCAAATTGACCAATCCACGGACTTCCTCACACACTCAGTGCAGCTCTGCTGATCTCTCCTCCGGGCTGCGGGCTGAGAACAGACCCATCCTCTCTCAGACCCATCCTCTCTCAGACCCATCCTCTCTCAGACCCATCCTCTCTCAGACCCATCCTCTCTCAGACCCATCCTCTCTCAGACCCATCCTCTCTCAGACCCATCCTCTCTCAGACCCATCCTCTCAGCGTGCATCAACCTTTCTCAACATCAAGCCACACTTATTGTTTTCACTTCGGCTGTGACTTTGTGTGTGCTCAGGGTGAGTTTGGCTGTGTTTCGCTAAACAAGGAAACCACACCTCACGGAGCTCAGCGCGATTCACAACGTCCCGACCAATCGGAGCGCACTGGGCTCACAGGGAGGGGTGGAGCTGCAGCGAGCCGTTTAGTGCAGAGAGTGAAACACAGACTTACAGAGACGCTGAGAAACCAAAGTGAGTTTGGAACAGTGAACGGTATAAATCTATTCTAGTCGACTCAACGATGGAACTATGATCAGTGGAAATGGCCGTGACCTGTGACCTTTCAGAGCAACAACAACAAAGGAACATGTCCAGCCGGGGGTCAGCCCGTAGTTGAGTTCTTCAGGCTGAGCACGGGAAGCAAAGCGAAGCAGGATTTGATGCTTTCGTAGAGAAACCACCAAATCTCTGTGCTCTGCCCCCCGACCCGAGGAACCACGACTGATCGGAGAGGTTGTGTCCAAAGAGAGTCCGACGGATTCAACACACGTTAATGATGTTGATTGACACTTCAGTAATAGCCTATCAGATAGCGCTGTGGGCGGGACATTGCTCGTGTACAGAGAGTGGTGACTGCAGGCAGAGAAACGGCCGCATCAGAGCCAAAGTGTTATCGGCAATTTTATTAAAAAAAGGCCGATACCGATAATCGGTCAAATGCGGAATATCGGCCCCGATAATCGGCCTGGCCGATAATCGGTCGACCCCTCACACACACGCACATACGCACACACACACACACACACACACACACACACACACCAGCGTCTGAAGTGTACATCGGTTTAAAAAAGGCTTTTCGTTGAGACGTTTGAGTTCCTTGTGTTCCACGCGTTCAGAGCGACTCTCGGCTGCAGAGCTCCTGAGGGGGTTCCTCTGGTGGAGAGGGGGGGGTTATAAATGAATATTTCCTCTCTGAGCCTTTTCTTTAGTGCAGCCGTCTGCGATAGCCTCACTTTGAATAGTTTGAAAACATTAGCACGAGTGTTGTGCAGTTGCTAGCAGCTTGTTGGGATGTCATGCTAGACAGACTGGCATTGGTTTGATATAATAAAGTAAGCGTCATTGTTAGTTCAGCATGTCAGCCTGCTGCCCCACTTCTCTCTCTGACTCACTGCAGACGGCTGCACTGAAGAAAAGGCTCAGAGGAAACCAGTTGGAAGATGTTTAAAAGTTCATTAAACATAATATATGCTTAAATGCATTTCAAAGAAGTTGTGTTGGAGTTTCAGTGTGCGAAAAAGTACACGTCCCACCGTCCGGGACGTGTTATTTACAATATCGGACAAGTAGATCTTTCAATTGACTTGTCCGGCGGACAAGTGACGCTTTTCGGCCTGATTTATTGACAAATTATTGATACATTCAGTTTACAAAAGGCAGAACTCATTCGCAAATTGTACGTGTCCGCCATTGTTCGTTTAGAAATGTTAGTTCCGGTTCTGCTTGTCGATTCCTAAGGAAATGCATCTCGCCGCTTTCTGTACAGTTAGACGGGGGCGGGGCGGAGCGGGGTGGGAACAAATAACAATTGTCCGGTACCGGGATTAATAAGAGTTGTGAGGACAGGAGGCGAGGCCGAGCCCCGCGGACCGCAGCTCTCTCTCTCTATGCTCCGTATCAGCTGATCGCTGCGCGGTGCAGCTCAGCGTCTTTCTCTCTCTTTCTACACACACTCTTTCTGCCCGTTTAACAGCCTAATCTTTGTCAAACTTTCTTATGTTCTTTCTCTAACACATAATGAAGGTTATTAAGCGTTTTAACTCCTATGTTGTTAATATTGCCCGCCATTTCCTTTATGAAGCAGCCTCCCTGTCTGTGTCCTCGCCCTGTCCTCACATTCCCGGACCCCCAGACTCGGAGGAGCACAGGGATGTCAGTATTGTTTATGAAGCAGGGTATAGAAAGCACATTATTGAAATGAAAATACTATTTATTTACTTTTACAAACAGTGAGCAGCTGCAGCATGTGTATTGCAGGCAGGGCCGCCCCTGGCCAACTTGGGGCCCCAAGTGACATTGTGAGATGAGGCCCCCCCCCCCCCCCAACCGACAGGAGTTAACTTTTTTTTTTTCTTCGAAACAAAGTAGGCTAATATAATAATATAAATATAATTCCTGTTTATTATTATTATCAACACTTTTTTATGCAGTGAGGTAAATGGTTGTGCATGTATGTCGTTCAGTATGCGTTTACAGGTGAATACGTCTGCATTTTCTGCCAAATACTATTCTCAAAAAGATTAAAATATAATTAATGCAAATAAACAACTTCTATTAATAATAGCGGCCCTGATTGCAGGACATGTGTAAGCGTGCAAGCGTCTTTGAGTTGTAGAAAAGCGCTAGGCCTCTAGGCTATACATCTAATGTGTCATTATTATTATTATTATTATTATATGTCCTATGTGTTGGACATGTGTGGTTGGACTCTGTCTCACAGGCAGGTTGCAGTGTAACATCAGAGGAGACTGGGCCAACTGTACATTCTCAAACTGCACCACTTGGAACTGACTAAACAATGCAGAGATTATTTTTATATAATTGTATTCAATAACCGAAAGAAATTCAACAGTATGAAGCGATTTGTAAATAGGAATACAGATTTTACTTAATGTTTTCATAAATATATTTTTCTCCCAGTTTGTCATGGGACTGATTTACCCTCTCCAAGAACCGGAATCGAGAAACAAAAATAACCGGAATCGAGAAACAAAAATAACCGGAATCGAAAAGCAGAACCGGAATCGTTAAAATCCAAACGATACCCATCCCTATGTGTGATGCAGTAACATCTTACCGCTCACTTACGTTAGCGGTGTCGTAAAAACCGTGGGAAAATGTAAAATACGATGGCGAAGAAGAAGATTCCAGTGGCCCCACATTTTTGTCCATTCTGGACGAGTGAAGAATGTATTCGGAAAAGTAGATTGCCAAACTCACTTGTCCATGGACAAGTACTCTCTAAAACTTTTTCTCACACTGAGTTTGTGTTATTCTACATTTTGACACATATTTTCTGATTTTACTGCAAATATCGGTTATCGGTCTCCTTGATTACTAATAATCCGTATCGGTATCGGCCTTGAAAAGGCCATATCGGTCGATCTCTAGTGTGTGTGTGTGTGTGTGTGTGTGTGTGTGTGTGTGTCTCCAATCCTCCTCCTGATTTCAGTCCCGTTTTGGGATGCCAATAAAAGCGCAGCATGTGATGTGTGAGAGAGAGCAGACTGTCTGTGACACACACACACACACACACACACACACACACACACACACACACACACACACACACACACACACCGTCTGCATCCACTTCCTCTACCTCTCTGATTCACTGTTTCTGTGTGAGACACGTCTGAAGCTTGAGCTGTTTGTGTGTTTTAATTCATATGAAAGTGAATATCTTGAACTCTGAGACGCATTCAATATGAGCTTCAAGAGAAACGATTACATCTTAATGACTGTGTGTGTGTGTGTGTGTGTGTGTGTGTGTGTGTGTGTGTGTGTGTGTGTGTGTGTGTGTGTGTGTGTGTGGTGTGTGTGTGTGTGTGTGTGTGTGTGTGTGTGTGTGTGTGTGTGTGTGTGTGTGTGTGTGTGTGTGTGTGTTGTGTGTGTGTGTGTGGTGTGTGTGTGTGTGTGTGTGTGTGTGTGTGTGTGTGTGTGTGTGTGTGTGTGTGTGTGTGTGTGTGTGTGTGTGTGTGTGTGTGTCTCTTTTGGGAACAAAACGGGAAACAAAGAGTGTTCCATCAGGACGCAGCTGTCAACAAATCTGTTGTTTACTAAATGTGACGCAGAGGACAACAACTCGTTCCACATGAAGCGTATCGTTGTCTCTCCGGGCGATGTGCCATCGCTCCGATCCGGCTGCACGTGTCTGTTTAGTCAAACAAGGAGACAGTAAGAGTCCTTGTTTGTGTCAAATCTGAGATGCTTTGCTATAAAACCCGTTATCTATCTTGAGCATACTTCCCAGTTTCTCGTCGCTCAGCATCCTGAAGACCCGGCGGCTCGCGGAGTCTCCGGAGATTCCGGTGTGTCCCTGCTGTGTCCCCGGTGACTCCCCGGTATGTCCCCGGAGTGCGTCCCCGGTGTGTCCCTGCTGTGTCTCCGGTATGTCTCCGGTGACTCCCCGGAGTGCGTCCCCGGTGTGTCCCCGGTGCGACCCCGCTGTGTCCCCGGTATGTCCTCGGAGTGTGTCCCCGGTGCGACCCCGCTGTGTCCCCGGTATGTCCTCGGAGTGCGTCCCCGGTGTGTCCCCGGTGCGTCCCCGCTGTCTCTCTCTTTTCCTCCGTACCCAAATCTCTAAAAACGGGGAACAACGGAGCTGATACAGATTTGCGTCCGATATGACGTCATATCTGAAATGTGGACCCACGGGCCAATCAGAAAGCTGCCATCAGAAACAATGCCCGACTGTTTTGGACGTAATACGGTCGGTGTTTACATTAGCATGCTAGC
>NW_027262507.1:0-28428 GCF_902827115.2 Pseudochaenichthys georgianus
CAAGCGGCAAACTCTGGGGAACAGCTGGGAAGCCAATACGGAAGTGCCACACACTGCAGTTCATACATGGGCCGCTAGGGACTGGCTGCAGAAAGGAGCAATTTCCATAGACCCCCATGTTAAAATGCCCAACTTTACAGCAGAAAAAAACATGTTTCTACCCATGGATGCAATACATATTATTATCGATATAGTTAGATTCCACCTTCATGATTATGAATCTGTGATGAATTGTTTTCTAACACGACCCTTTTATTTATATTAGGTCTTAAAGTTTTTGCATAAATTAGGGCGTGGTCACGTTGATGGACACGTACATGCCTCACTGTCAGCTAACAGTAACTTGTCCACTCTGCTAGGCTACAACCATAGAGGCTACAACATTAGTTAGTCATAGTACTGTACTTGACCCTTTAGCTTTAGCCGTGTTCGTGGTGATTGTGCCTTTTAGGGAATATTGTTACAAATACCAGACAATTAAAATGTCGTGCTGTGCGCTTGAATGTACTAACAGAACTTCCAAGAAGTCTAAAATGATAATATTATACATGTTAACCCCGTTCGCAGGTGTTTATGTGCTTGGTAGCTTAGCTTGTTACTTATTAGCCAGCTAAGGACGTAACCCTGTATGCATACATATACA
The DNA here is from genome assembly GCF_902827115.2 of Pseudochaenichthys georgianus. Classification (NCBI taxonomy): domain Eukaryota; kingdom Metazoa; phylum Chordata; class Actinopteri; order Perciformes; family Channichthyidae; genus Pseudochaenichthys; species Pseudochaenichthys georgianus. The sequence goes on from NW_027262507.1 coordinate 644, forward strand.
TCAGGGTTGCCAACTCTCACGCATCTGGCGTGTGACACACGCTTTCACTCTCAATCTCACGCTGCTCAAACTATTCTCACGCCAAAACAAGAATACCGAAGACTAGAAACGGTTTTGAAAACTTTTGTCACGTAGTGATCGTCTTCCCAATAGAACATCTTTGATAATGTCTTCTGGCCAATCAGAATCAAGATAACGTCGTGGTGGTGTTGTTGCAGGAAGTCCCGACGGAGAACACTTTTGCTGTACATCTCTATACATCGATGCAACATTACGTGTTGATAGAAATCAACACGTAATGAAATAAGACCCCACGGTTTGATGATTGATAGGTGTGTGTGGGCTGTCTTTCATTTTGACATACAGAACAATGGGGGCTGTCCACCCTTATCCACAATGTAAAGTAATTCACACAGCCTCTTCCCTCTTCTCTCTGTGAGGAGCAGCAGGTTCAGCTTTCAGAACAAAGTAACAAAAAACTAAAATGACATTCATTTTTTTAAATATTTTGTGTAGTAATAGATGTATTTATTTTTCTTCTCAAGAGAGTACCAGAATGTGTATTTTATGTTAGTTCAACAAATCTCCTGGGAGACAATCCCCCCAGACCCCCCTGCAGGGGTTGGGTTTTCAGCATGTCAACTCTTTCACCTGTGGAGAAATTGCAGGATTGGCTCCAGGTCGCCCTTTTTATTTACTACAAGACAAATGTGCCTTTTTGTTTCATACAGTTCAATTTGGATTGAGACAGGGAAATAATCTAAACCTCACGCGTGACGTTTCACTGTCAAGGGGAGCGTGTATGTAATTGCATTGCAAATACTGACTTGAGCCCCACCACTGTATGGGTTAGCCGGCCCTACCATAGATTACCCAACAAAAATACTTCGTGGCCGCTACTGCCGCCCCGTATTGCGCATGCGCAGATCTAAGATCCAGTAGAAATGATAAAAAGTAAAAGTCTGCTGCTTATTGTTCTACTAGGCCAAAATAGAGTCAAAGAGTATGAGAGTGAGAGTGTGTTAATTAATATATTTGGCAGTTTGGAGTAAGTCTGTAGATGTGTTTGTGTGTGTTTCATGTATAGGCTAGGCCTCTCACGATAATTAATTTTGTTGGATACATTTTCCAGGAAATTATTGCAATAAACGATAATATTGTCGGCACCGTTGTATGACCATTTTAGACCACTGACATAATGATAATATATAATAATAATGCAAGTACATCCTTTCAAACTGCTAGTCACATCTTCATGTAAATGGCAATTTATGGAGTTCATTTTTATTTATCGTACGATAAGTCAATTAATTGCTTATCGCGACAGGCACACAATAAAACAGTGGAAACAACATGTGTTTGACTTTCATTAGTGAATGAAACTTTGTGCCCTTTATAGTCTGTGTCCAATATTGTGTATTTGTATATATATCCTATATATATGCTAAGGTCCCGCTGCTGACACGATAGCAGTCATTTCGTGCGCATATGTGTAATTAAACCCATGATACCAACATCTCACTCCAGCCAGGTACCCAAAGTTGGCAACCCTGATATACATTTTAGTTTATGATTCAGCCTTGGGTAAGACTTTTATAGTCTATGGCTATGACGCCCATAATGCTAAACGGGAGCAAATGTTAATAGGGGACCCAATTATCCAAGTGGTGGCCGCCGGAGCTAACGGAGCCGCAGGGGGCTAGCTCCAGCCGGCGTCCCGGAGCTAGCCCACTGCGGCTCCGTTAGGTCCGGGCGGTGGAGTCTGTCTTTTCTCAACGTGTGAATGACAAGCATTAAGAATAACAAAATATAGCTAATTCTCTTGCAGATTGTCTCATTTGATTATGAATGTAACGTTTATATAGGGGAACTACACTGTTAGCAGTAACTTGGTATGCATGTATTTCATGTTAGCTTAGCTTCTTAGCCTGAGCTAGCTCTGTTTACTTCCAGTTCAGAGGCAGCAGGTTCCGCCTCTTTGCCCTTATTTGGAGCAGGCGGGATTAGACTCCGACGTCACAGTCGAGCCGTTAGTGGCCGACTCCGCCTACTAAGGGCTTCACGGCAACTCTGCAGAATCCTATGGGTGACGTCACGGACACTACGTCCATTTATATATACAGTCTATGACAAAAACAAATAATAGTCAATAGTTGTTGTTGTTTTTCCCTTTCTTTTTTGGGCTCTACCGCAGAAAACTGACCGTGTAATACAATTTTAATTTAAAATACAAGACGTTTTGTCATAGGTTATATTTTCCTTTAACATAAACATTAAAATACTTTTAGAGACAAGACACAGATCCTCTAAGCAGCAGTTCAGTGTTTGTAGAGAGATCTGACCAGAGGCCTGTACTACGAAGCCGGTTCAACATAACCTGGATATGTTTGAGTTAGCCGGTTGGCCTAATCCAAAACATGCGCGCTCTCTCTAAACTGTCCTACGACGCTTGTTATCAAGTGGATCGCTCAAACCAGCCGTGCCCTATCAAGTTAGAGGGCGTTCACATGAAAGTGGTGGTATTTGGAGCATTCGACCAATCACAAACATGGACAAGCGTACTGACAGCGCAGCGTACTTCCTGAATGAAAAGTGAACTTTAATATTAGTCAAATATGAAAGTTAAACTTTAAACATCCATGACTTAAACACTTTATCCAGGATCAAAGCCACATAGCTGCACCTGCAAGGTGAATACAGCTGGTAAAAGAAAAAGTGTTTGAATGCGTAACAGGTTTAGGATATCACTGTATGATATCGTGTCTTATCGTGTATGATAAGACACGATCAGACTTCAATTACATTTGACTCGAGTGTTTCGTCAACTTAATGTGTTGCTTAAAATAATACTTCTGCATATAGGCCTATGTGACACTGTGAGTGTTGCACGGCCAGATACGGCTCAAGAAGCTGACTCAGATAAGGAAATATAGGCTATGAGACATTATGATGTGATATGATAATGGGACACATCAACGTCTGCACTCACAATGCCGCAGACTGTAGGCCTACTTAATGTTACTTTGATCCGGTTACTTATGTTGTGGCAGATATTTAAGTAAGCTTTCTTAACGCTAATGTTATAATAGTCAGATTGCTCTGAAGATGGGAGGTGATATTTAATAAATTTTCACGTTCACACAGTCAGTTGATTTTTGCCGGCCGTCTTTCCTGCAACGGCAGTTTTTCTGTATTTCCTTTCTCCTGTAATATGACTTGATCGCTTTAAACTCCGCACACGAGTTGAGTTGATCTCTTATCCTGCAACCTATCCTGCTCCGGAGCAGGGGCCTATACTACGAATCAGGATTTTCGTTTAGCAAGATAACTTCTGGGATTTCCGGTCCTACGAAGCTGGTTCACTTTTTAGCGGGCTAGATAACTTATTCTGAACGGCTAGCCTGCGCCGGAGCAGGATAGGTTCCAGGATACGAGATCAACTGTGCAGAGTTCTTCTTCTTCTTTGCTTTAATGGCGAATCGCTTCCACTTGGATCATATCGCCACTATACTGTTGATTTATTTAATGTATAAACTGCCCATATTGTTCATGTAGAACAGTGTTCACGTAAGCCTGCACATTGATTTTATTTTTCATTGAATGTAACCATTTCAATAAGGATAAATCTATTACAGGTTGAGGTAGAAACCATGGTGGAACAGCTGATAACAACAGTGTGCAGAGTTTAAAGCGATCAAGTCATATTACAGGAGAAAGGAAATACAGTTTAAACTGCCGTTGCAGTTCAAATCACCGACTGTGTGAACGTGAAAATTAATAGAATATCACCTCCCATCTTCAGAGCAATCTGACTATTATAACATTAGCGTTAAGAAAGCTTACTTAAATATCTGCCACAACATAAGTAACCGGATCAAAGTAACCTTAGATAGCCTACAGTCCGCGGCACTGAGTGCAGACGTCGATGTGTCCCATTATCATTCATATCACATGATATCACATCATAATGTATCATATATCTCCTTATCTGAGTCAGCTTCTTGAGCCGTATCTGGCACGTGCAACACTCACTGTGTCACATACTGTATGCAGAAGTATTATTTTAAGCAACACATTAAGTTGAGGAAACACTCGAGTCAAATGTAATTAAAGTCAGATCGTGTTTTAGACGGGGCAGTGATATCATAAACCTGTTAATGTATGTATTCAAACACGTTTTCTTTTACCAGCTGTATTCACCTCGCAGGTGCAGCTATGTGGCTTTTATCCTGGATGAAGTGTTTAAGTCATGGATGTTTAAAGTTTAACTTCTTCATATTTGACTAATATTATTGACTTTTCATTCAGGAAGTATGACGCTGCAGTAGTACAGAGGCCTGTACCACGAAGCTGGTTCAACCTAACCTGGATATGTTTGAGTTAGCCGGTTGGCCTAATCCAAAACATACGCGCTCTCGCTAAACGGTACTACGACGCTGGTTATCAACTCGTTCGCTCAAGCCAGCCGTGTCCTATCTAGCTAGGTGCGCGTTCACATGAAAGGGGTGGTATTTGGAGCATTCGACCAATCACAAACATGGAGAAGCGCACTGACAGCGCAGCGTCATACTTCCTGAATGAAAAGTGAACTTTAATATTAGTCAAAAATGAAGAAGTTACATTTTAAACATCCATGACTTAAACACTTTATCCAGGATAAAAGCCACATAGTTGCACCTGCAAGGTGAATACAGCTGGTAACAGAACAAGTGTTTGAATGCGTAGGCCTACATTAACAGGTTTATGATATCACTAAGACATGAGTGGATCTGACTTTAATTACATTTGTCTCGAGTGTTTCGTCAACTTAATGTGTTGCTTAAAATAATACTTCTGCACATGGGCGTAGGAAGCATCCTGAATGTGGGGGGCACATTGTTAACGTAATGTGTGGGGTCCTCCCCCAAAAAAAAAAAATAGATTTCCTGTATTCTGGTGCATTTTAACAGGTGGTTTGATACTTTTATGTTGCTATACTAGCATGAGAAAAATGATGGGTGCATTTTGTAATTTCATCCAGTAGTAAATAAAGGAAACATATTTGATTATTAATTCAGAGCCGTCTTTGAATTAATAAAAAGCAGTTTGAATGCCCATTTTTTGTACATTTATAGTGCATTGAGAGATATTGTTGTGGAGAGTAATTTATATATAAAACGCAAAAATACATTTGTGAATCCTTCTGTGAGCATTTATTAATATTGGGACTGATCTGACTCCATACAGATGTTAAGTTCACCTAGGAATTGTATCATTGACTTACATGTTCAAATAAATGTTGCTCTTCTGTCTATATTGGCCATATGATGCCCCTTGACTGAAATATCCCCACTGATTTCCTTAACATTCTGGGATGAGGGTCCACATCACAATTTACCGTCAAACTGTCATTTCCCTTTCATCACTCACCTCAGCAACGGAACTCTCTCCACTGTCCCTGTGTTCTGCCTCTGACTCACTCTCAAGCGCCTAGATGTCAGAGAGGTGGTGAAGTGATCATTATTTATTGAGCAGTGAATCATAACAAGTCATACTGAATGTAAATACAACTGACTCTAAAGTAAGTCTCAGTCTGTGACATTGGACATTTTGAAGAGTCAAAGTCCCAAGCAGTAGGTAGAATATTAGCTAGTCTATGTAATGTGCACAGAAAATAAATAGTTAACTGAATACTGGGATGGAAATTGCCTATAAGCACTCAGTAAAACATAAACACACAAAAAGCTTCTGAATGATAGGAAGTATAATTAAAACATAATGCACATTATCATATTGAGAGAGAGTACCGAAGTTAAAGAACTCAGAAAATAATCTCTTATCGAATTGAGGCTCCAGTAAAACACACTGACTGCGTTGCTACATGGACATCATGGTGTTTACATGAGCACAGAGAGATCGGGTTATTCATGTTCCCTGTTTACATGATAAATACTAGTAACCTGGCATTTCGATTCCTTTTCTCATCTAAACTATTCTGTATTTGTATCTCTCTATCATGACATAAAGACAAAACTCCTCTCCAGAAGTGAGACGCCGCCGCAGCCATCACTGTTAACTGATTAACTGCTACCAGCTGAAGACTTACTTTCCTCTTCTTTGAAACAAATGTTCTTATGTCCATGTTGTCTGGGGGAGAAAACATATCAAACCAAGAGATCGTCAGCTTTGATTTTCGCTGTATTAACCATTTCCTGAACATTTGGTGTGTGTGCCTTACCTCCGCTACCGGCATCGTTTCATACATCAGATCGAGCGGTCCAACTACGACAACACTCCTTGAACATGCGCGCGCTATGTGAGAATCTGCCTTGGTACAAAGTAACAGTGAAAACATGGTACGGAGTTTCATTGATTTGGGCATTCCTCAATAAGCAAGTGGAATGGATTTGATAGTGAAGCACTGACACAGCGCTCTACAGAATGCGGCGAGTGGATATACCAATTCACGGACTTGCCACATGGTAAAAGTGGGGGGTCTAAACGAATCATTTGAAAAAGTTGGGGGGACTTGTCCCACCCTCATATAATGGCTGCGACGCCCATGCTTCTGCATACAGTATGTGACACTGTAAGTGTTGCACGGCCAGATACGGCTCAGCTGACTCAGATAAGGAAATATGATACATTATGATCTGATATGCCACGGACTGTACTTAATGTTACTCTGATCCGGTTACTGATGTTGTGGCAGATATTTAAGTAAGCTTTCTTAACGCTAATGTTATAATAGTCAGATTGCTCTGAAGATGGGAGGTGATATTCTATTAACCTTTATTAAAGTAGAGACACTACATACTACAGCAGCCAGATGGCGCTGGGTTGTCTGGCAGGCCGTCCAAGCATCTCTGTTTTAGTACTAGTGTTTGTTCTGTGTCTGTTTTACTCAGTGACAAGGACCATAGACTCTCTGTTAGTATACAACCGACACAAGCTGCTTAAGATCGATGAAAATGTGGGCTTTTTTGCGAAGTTTGGCCAGGGTGGACACACCCCCCCTCCCCCCTTCTATCGGATGTACTTGCACACCTACTGCGGGCCGGGCCCTCGTTACCCCGAAGATGCAGACGCCGAGGCACACGCAGTGGCCGGCTGATTAGGGTGAAAGAGTGGCTAGCGTGGTCTCCTGAGCTGGCTCAGCACCCTTTTCCCCCGGAATATGGACCTTGTTTTCGCCGCCTGGCCTCCCGACGCCCCCTTGCCATGGTCGGCACCTGGCTGCTACCTGTCGCTGACCCGACTCAAGATCTGCATATCCTGTGAGTCTGCTGCTTTTACAGAGCTATTGCCTCCGGAGTGCAGTTTCATTAATTCTCCACGGACCACGGGTCGTGGAGGAGGTATAGCGACTGTCTTTAGGAGCAGTTTATACTGCAAACCCACGCCGTCAATCGCATTCTCCTCCTTTGAACTGAGCCTGTTTGAGCTGGGACCGACCGCCCAAGTAGGCCTACAACAAATACTTTATAAAGGAGTTCTCTGAACTATTGGCTGGTATCATGACAAACTATGACAGCGTTTTAATTGTCGGGGATTTTAATGGGCATATCTGTTGTATCTCTAAACCACTAGCTAAAGACTTTCTTGTTTTATATGCTTTTGACTTCATACAACATGTCTCTGGCCCCACGCAAGAGCATGGGCACACATTAGACCTAGTCTTATCCCATGGTCTGCCCATTTCAAATGTCAATGTGTGTGAGGCAGCTTTATCGGATCACCTGCCTGTGCTATTTGATTTTATTCTGCCCTGTCATAGTCTTAAATCATGCGCTCCTGTCCGTCACGGTCGTATGATGAAACCTTCCACTGCTGCTAGTTTCTCCCCTGCCTTTGTTAAATTAACACAGTCTGATACTATGTCCGCTGACTCCATGGACACTGAGCTATTAACCTCAGCCTTTCTCTCTTCCTGCACTGGAGCTCTTGACATTGTGGCTCCCCTGAAGCTCATGCGCCCCAAAGTTAAATCTGAACCCTGGCTCAATGACGTCACTCGTGCTGCCAGGCGTGAGTGCCTGCAGGCTAAGCGCAGGTGGCAGAAGGACAAGCTTCATGTAACTCGTGACATTTTGAAAGAGAGTTGGAGAAAGTATCAGAGCACTGTAAAAGCTGAAAAGATTAGTTACTTTTCTGATGTTATTTCTAGTAATTTAAACAAATCTCGTGTTCTCTTTAAAATAATCGATGCTATGTTAAACTCTCCTTTATCCACTTGTATTGATGCTTCAACTGAGATGTGTGAAAAATTCCTCTGCTATTTTATAGACAAGATCTCCACTATTAGAGCCAGTATCTCACCACCCTCTTTTGACCCCTCCATTGACTTCACATGCACTGCTGTCATCCAGCAGTTTGGACCTGTGTCGTTGTCATCTCTCAGTGACATTCACTCAAAGAAATAACTCATTGGATTAACTCAATTTTATTGTTGGCAGGTTTTCCATCCAATAAATATGTGGCACAAACTCAAACTAATGGCATCCATGCAGTATAATGTAAATGAGTTAGTCCAACTCAAATTTTTCAAATAGAGTAACAAATGATAACATTACCTTTATGAATTTAAATAATGCTAGTCCACCTAAATCCTATTTAATTAATTGAAAATGAAATAATGAGGTTAAATATAATTTAATTAAAACAATTAAATTCACATTATTCAAAACAATCCTCCATTCCATTCAATAGTGTTTTAAAAATGAATGAATTCACACTGAAAGATGAAAAACATTTCTTAAAGATAATACCATTTTTAAAATGGCAGAGAAATAAAACTCCAATAATTAACTTACAGATCTCCCTTTGCCAAATCCAATGAATACAATATAACAGGGGTATGCACTGCTCTTCTAACAGGAACATAACACATAACATAAAGAGTGCACTGCAAACACCAACATATGGAAATAGTGTTACAGTGTGTTGAAACAAACAAATACAGAAAAGCACAGAACAAATGATTGATATAACTGCTCAATCTGCTCTGATTAGGAAACTCGTGAATAAAATGACAACAATGAACTCATGAGTCACTTTTTTCACATTTCAATCGAACAACTTGATCTTCAGACTTTCGATTTTACCATTCAGCTTGTGCCCATGCAGATTCATCACTACCTTCTGCATGAACTCGAAGGTGTGTTTGAGGTTGTCCGGAAAGCTTAAATCCAGGGCATAAATAAGTCCCAATAGCATGACAAACCCCACAATTACGCTGCCCAAGCTGTCCATGACTATATTGCCTTCGATGACAATTCCCACGTCCTCTGGCTGCCCATCCACATCTCTTTGAAGTGTGTATATGCCCATGACTGTGTTTGCCATGTCCCTCTTGGCATCTTCAGAGGCAGTGGCCTGAACAAAGACACAAACATACAACACATGTGTTAACTAAAACCTGAATTCACCATTCACCATAAAACATTTTCATTGCAACTGCATTTAATAGAAGCAGATTTACTTATGTGGCTCTCCTAATTGATCAAAACAGTTTTAGACTAACCCTCTGGTATCACCAAGCGGCAAACTCTGGGGAAGAGCCGGGAAGCCAATACGGAGGTGCCACACACTGCAGTTCATATATTGGCCGATAGGCGATGGCTGCAGAAAGGAGCAATTTCCATAGACCCCCATGTTAAAATGCCCAACTTTACAGCGGAAAAAAACATGTTTTTCTCCCTGGCTCCATACATTTTATTATCGATACAGTTAGATTCCACCTTCATGATTATGGATCTGTGAGTGAATTGTTTTCTAATGCGATCCTTTTATTTATATTAGGTCTTAAAGTTTTTGCATTAATTAGGGCGTGGTCACGTTGATGGACACGTACATGCCTCACTGTCAGCTAACAGCAACTTGTCCACTCTGCTAGGCTACAACCATAGAGGCTACAACGTTAGTTAGTCATAGTACTGTACTTGACCCTTTAGCTTTAGCCGTGTTCGTGGTGATATACCAGACAATTAAGATGTCGTGCTGTGCGCTTGAATGTACTAACAGAACTTCCAAGAAGTCTACTCTCAGCTTTTTTCGGTGAGTAAAATGATAATATTATACATGTTAACCCCGTTAGCAGGTGTTTGTGTGCTTGTTAGCTTAGCTTGTTATGTAGCTTATTAGCCAGCTAAGGATGTAACCCTTTATACGTGTGTATATATATACAGTTTAGTTTATGATTCAGCCTTGGGTAAGACTTTTATAGTCTATGGCTATGACGCCCATAATGCTAAACGGGAGCAAATGTTAAAAGGGGACCCAATTATCCCAGTGGTGGGATAACCGAAGCTAACCGGAGCCGTAGCTAGCCCTTTGCGGCTCCGTTAGCTTCGGCCAGCGGCAGAGCCCGGCGTTATAACTGGAGATCAAGGAATGCAGCGAAACGCGGACTTGGTTCGCCTGCAGCCCGCTATAGTATTAGCTAAAGAAATGATGTTGAACAAGGCTTATTAAGCTGAACATCGCCACAATTGTTCTGCTATGTATCGGTACTTATTTTATTTTCTTAACGTGTGAATGACAAGCATTAAGAATAACAACAAATAGCTATTTATCTTGCATATTGTCTCGTTTGATTATGAATGTAACGTTTATATAGTGGAACTACACTGTTTTATCAAAACCAAAGTGCCACGCAGTAACTTGGTAGGCCCATGCATGTATTTCAGCAGGAAATGTGCAACCTAGATTACATTTACCAACACAGACTATATAGAAATATTTGTAAAAGTTGTTCATGCGTTATTAAGTGAATATGGCATTAACCCTCCTGTTGTCTTTGGGTCGGTTTTCATGTATTTTTGAATAAAGGTTTCCTTTAGGTGATCCAGACAGGCTGGACCAGTGGGTGCTGAACATCCGGAGGAATACATGGACCCCCAACGTTTCTTCTCGCCTGTGCAGTGAACACTTTGAGAGTCATCCCTTCAGCACGGACTCATGGGTACAGATCCTTTTTAAAAAAAAAAAATAACTTGGTTCCATTTGTGAGTGTAAATTGTTGTTACTAATTAAATACATGTTATACATCATACAATGCTAAATAATTGTTATGGCACAGCTTGCACATCAGTGATGAGTAATGTTCTTTTGATTAAAGGCCAAATTAAGATTTTGCCAGTTAAGTAAAGAAACATAGAAATCGATTTTTTTGCAAACCATCACATTTCTCTTCAATTTATGCAAAGACTCTTTATCATAGATAGAGAATTGCCATTTCCCCCACATACTCTATGTTAAAAACAGATGAATTATATTCAATGCTTGTGAGGAGGATGTTGGTTTGGGTAGCAGCAGCCAACAAACAGACTCCGCCTCTGTTCACTCTCACACTTGGGCTTTAAACCAAGTACTGAATAGTTTGTGCACACATTTCTAACATGTGATCTTTCTTTCATGTAGGACGCTTGAGGGAAGTTGCAACGCCTCGGCCAATGGGATGTCTTCTCCACGTGAAAGAGATTGAAGGCATCACTTATAACTTAAGACAATTTTCCAAAAGTTATGACTTGTATTGGCTTAGATGGTAATGGATTACATCTAACACGAATCAAGATCGTATTGAGAAAAATGAAAGTGTAATCCTTAGTTACATAGGAAAAGATGTAATCGGATTAGTTTTTTTTACTTTTTTTTTTAATAATAGGGAAACTCAGGATTACAATCTTATTCAAAACCTAAAAAGAGCATATATATGTAAAATGATCAAATTGTATCTCTTCTCTGGAAGCGGTACTGTTCTGTAGGCTAATACTAATACTAATTGTGAATCTATACACCTACTGCCTGAATCTGCTTTATGGTATTATATTATACATTTTAAGTAAAAAAATCATATTAATATTTCTTCTCTCCTGTGTTTATTTGCATTGCATTTGATATTGAGGTAATCCAAAACAAAAATAAAGTTATCACGTTACATTACTTTTATATCTTGATACTCACATGAAGTTACTGGTTGTGTTTTTGGCAAGTAGCCCTCCCAACCCTGTACATAAGTTATATCATTTTAATTACTGATACAGTTGTTGCACATCTTTAATTTATCTTCTCGTGTACTTAAGTCATAAAATGATTCGAAACCTTTACTTTTCATAAAATGCAAGATGTAACTTTCAATGTGGCTTTATCACATTTTCAATGTAAATAGATCTGATTAAATAAATAGTAAAAGCACAATCTTAAATGTTGACAGTTATCATTTGCCTATGCTTATTGTTAATGTAGTGGTGTTATAAACAAAATGTTGTCCTAAAGGAAATTAAGATGTTTTTTATTTGTTGACAAAAGATTTAAAGTTGATGCTCACAACATGTGGGAACATTTATGGAGAAAAATGTTTCTATTGTAAAACAAATATTTATCTGCATACTGAACAAAACTCTCTAAAAGGTATTATCTTCTGTGACGTTACGACCCTGTAGGGATTGTGGGTATTTCACTTCATAATTACATTCTATGGTATGCTTATGACGTTGATGCCAACATACATGGGACTAGGGGAGACCTTCCTGTTGTTTGCATTGTCATGATAAATGTAGTGTTCATTGTCAAGATTTGTGTTTTTAAACTTGGGACTCTTTTCAGACTGCTCCGGCTTGGGAAAAGATTTGAGCCTTAATTTGTAATGTTTTCTGTATAGTATGGTAAGCTTATCCTTTCATTTGATAGTCCCATTTGGATGTGATAGCTAACATTTTCAGTAAGCAGTAGACAAAAGAAGTGAAAATATGAATGTAATTTATTTTCAATATTTACATAAATACATAATTATTTTAACAAATCAAATAACAAAAAACATCATAACAAATACAAAATAAAAGGTTTGACAGACAGCCATGCCCAGCATGGGCCTGGAGAGCTGCAGAGTCCAATGGGGGAAGAGGGGTGGGTGGGATGTGGGGAAGAGGAAGAGCAGCCATGTTAACAGTGTTATGGCTACAGATGTAATATCTAACTCAACATTAGCCATGACAGTCTGGGCTTAGCAAGGGCCTTAGAATACATACTCTAAAGGCCAAATCCAAAGACAGTGATACTGACATTTTAGCAGTTCACAGTCTTTGGAGGTGGTCTTTCAGGCAATTGGCTGGTGACTTAAAAAAAATATCATTTCCCCTAGGGGTGAAATGAACTCCATCTCGCAAAAACAGCTCAGGACTGTCATGTCTAATGTTGGAGTGGTCAACAATGGCACCATTTAGGCTATGAACAAAAGTAGCCATAACACTGTTAACAAACTTCCGGGCCTTGTCAATTTTGACAGGATTTGCACCAGCCCTTGTAGTGGAAATTTGTATTATTATCATCCTTATTATTATCCTTATTATATCTTTCATATGTTTAAACCAAATGCTTCTTATTTCCTCTTGTTGTGCTTTTACCATTATTATTCTATTATATTCTCTTATGAGTTTCCCAGTCTCTGCAAGGCCACAGCTGTTTCAGCAGACTGGGAGACTCATACACAGTCACACAAAGTTCCGTTATGCTATCTGCAAGGCCAGACGGTGTCTCATAACAATCTCCCCGTGTGAACAGGGGAGTTATAATATTCCCACTCTTTCCTTATATAATCTCTGCTTTTTCATTGTTCTGCGCACTCTCGGGCAGATTTTCCATACTCTGTCCGACCGGTGACAATATATTATTATGTCGTGTATTTGAAGCTTCAAATAAATAACCAAAAGACAGCTTTGCTTGATTCACCATTTATTTGTTTTGATCATTTGACTTGTACTCTCCAGCTGTGTTTGGGCCCTAGATTTCCATAACAAATGGCGTTGTCGGCAGGATCTCTGTATGTTTGATCGGGGAAACCTCTGGACGCTGGTGGCTGCTAGCTCCGGGATCTTGGATCCTCCTCTACCCCGACATAAAACGTACGGGACGAGGGGACCAGCGCGAGGGGTGGAACCGATTGACTTCACGAGATCCAACGAACTCAAAGGGCTTTCAATACTCGGTGAGATGTGCAAAGTCTAAATTGTTTAAAGTTAAACGTAATTAAAACTCCATGACATCAGGAGAGGGACTGCTCGAAAACAGATATTTGGCATATCTAGCATCGACGGATGAAAAATAGTGTTTTGGTGACACGGAGTGTTTTGGTGACACTTTAAGGAGTGTTTTGGTGACACGGAGTGTTTTGGTGACACTTTAAAAGACTTTGCTATGGGGGCAAAGCAGGGGGGGGGGTATGTACAGCCTCCTGAGGGTCCGATAGTTGATGTCATGCGAGCAAAATATGGTGAAGAAAGTCTGGCTAAATTAAATATGGACGGAAATGTTCGGATTTCCTAAGGGAGGTTCTTTGAGTAAATTAAAAATCAAAAACCTAAGGGATAAATTACAAGAGTGTGAAGATGGAATGAAGAAGAAGAGTAAAATTAAAGTAAAAGACTTAGAGAGACTGGACACTCATAGAAAGTGTTTATAATACTGGGGAGTAAAAAAAAGGCAGTTGGCCTTGGGGATTAAATAAAATATTAAGGTTGAAAATGAATGTGAAGAAAAGAAATACATTATTTCCAAAAGACATGTAAACCCCAGACATCTCTGTGTCCTTCCATTGCAGGCCTGAATGACCTCTCCTCGACTGGGTATCCCTTCCCTCCTCCGGCGTACAACCCTGGCAATCTGGTTGGAACACCTCAACCACCTCCACTACAAGCCCCAGCCATGCAGTCAGCGTCAACTCCAAGCTCGACAACAGCGGGATAAACAAACCCGATGCCCTAGGAGACCAAGCAGGTGTTTGGGAAACAAACCTCACTAATGCCTTTCTCAACGGACTCACAGACACAGCGCAAGCTAAACAAAATGCTGGCCGCTCACAATACCGAGGGAGAGGCAGAGGAGGTTTTCAGAGGCAGAGGACAAGAAGCAAGACGTTCATTTGAAGAAAGATGTTTCCAAGTGTGGAAGTGTTGAACATTGGATTATGGGACTGCTCACAGAACACTGGAGTGGAAGCAGAGGGGGACAGCAAGGAAGGGGCCCAATCGAGCGAGATGGAAATTCAGCCAGCAGCATCAAACCAGGGAAGTGACACACACACACACACACACACACACACACACACACACACACACACACACACACACACACACACACACACACACACACACACACACACACACACACACACACACACACACACACACACACACACACACACACACACACACACACACACACACACACACACACACACACACACACACACACACACACACACACACACACACACACACACACACACACACACACACACACACACACACAATTGAGAAATTAGAAGAAGTAGAAGACATGCCTGTGGTTAAAAAGGGTACATATTTGAAATATGACAGTGAATGTTTGCATTAAGAAATGTCCCACACATTTTTGGTTGATTCTGGGGCTACACATTCTGTGGTAAAAAAAAAAAAAGGGCAGATTTGCCTGAATGCAAATTTAGTGATAGATTTATTCATGTGCTGGGTTTATGAAAAGGAGAAGTTTCTGTACCACTTCAGAGTGGAGATAACGGTGTTGACAGTAATCCATTTCCCACATCAGTAAAAAACAGTTCTTTTATCATCTGTCTGCCCAATACATTTACTGGGCAGAGATCTGATTCTCTGGTTCGGCTTGGACCTCATTTTTCCACAAATGAGGGTCTTAAAGTCCGACAGCCATCTCCTACGATGGTTCAAAAAAGTGTCATTTGATGATAAAGAACTGGTGAATGTGTATCAATGGGCTGCTGACATATCCTGATTTTCAGGAGTTGTTGCGTTTGACTGATCAACGTGGTTTTCCACCTGCTGTGTGTAAACTTCTCATTTTGCATTGTACTGCTAACGTGGTTGAAAGATCCGTGTAAATGCTATGATGAGAGTTTTACTGTTAGAATGTGTGAATGATGAGCTCATATTTAAAAATGTATTGGAATTCGCTGGGTGACGTGTCTCTGTTAGACACACACACACACACACACACACACACACAAGACACAACCAGCTGTGTCAAATCCCAGGGGCGGTCCACACATTTCACTAGCCAGGGGGCCCCACTGATAGATGGAGGGATTTGGGTCCAATCGTTAAAGATTGGGAGTCAGTCACTGATTAGACACCTACACACACAGAATATGTCATGTACTCTATGTCACGTGACGTGTATCAAAGGAAAATGTGCACGAACGTAGCCGTTCTGCGCACATTGCTGTTGGTTGAGGATAAGGTAATTCTCATATCTCTGAGCTTCCTGCCGCGCTTTCAGATGTGCCATACTCACTCTGGGCAGCTCACAGATATGACGTAGGGTTAATGTCCACGTTCATGTACCGTACCCATTGAAACGTGAAACTGTTGATGGCCAGTGTTTACCTCTCTGCTTAAACAAGGGGTCATTATTCCGTGTAACGATTCCAGTGTTTCCTGTCAAAAAGAGACAAACCTCCTGACGAGTGGAGATTTGTCCAGGATTTACGATGTAAATGCAGCTGTGCATGCACGCTCGTCCGGAATCCTTATCTGATTACTCCAAAAGTTCCAGCCTCTGCAACATATTTACTGCCATAGATGTCTCAAATGTTTTTTTTCAGTGTTCCGGTACACAAAGACAGTCAATTTTTGTTCACATTTGAATATAATGGTAAACCTTACACATTCACACGTTTGTGTTAAGACTAAATGTTAAAAAGGTCACTAAGCAACAGATGATGTCATTCTTGCGTATGTGTTCATAACACACGGCTGTTGTTATGCTTGCTGTGACGTTACATTAGTCCGTTCTCTGCTTGTAATTATGCCGTTACAAGCTTCAAAGTTGTATTTATCATCTGAATTTGCCGAAACAAGTTTAATATTCTGAAAGCCAATACTTTGAAGATGTATAAGTGAGGTGTCTTGAGTAATCAAAATTACCTACAAATCATTGTACACACGTGTACATATTATTCTATTTTTATGCAGCTCTGTGTGATTTTGTAGCTACAATTCAGACTAATATACTACCAGAAGTGGAATAAGTACTCAGATATTGTACTTGAGTAAAAGTATAAGTACCAGAGTGTTACAGTAACAGTCCTGCATTCAAAATGTTCCTCAAGTAAAAGTAGGAAAGTATTATCAGAATATAGTGAAAGTAAAGACAGTAAAAGTAGTCGTTGTGCAGATTGGTCCATTTCAGAATAATATATATGATATGTTTTATAATGATTGATCATGAAAGTGTTCTCAAAGCTGGTGAAGGTGCAGCTAGTTTGAATGGCTTTGTATTCTGCAGGGTAGCTTGTGGATTCACTCCAGGTGGAACTAAAGTCTGATTTAACACTTGATTATATTTCACATCATTCATCCACATCTGTGAAGTAACTAAAGGTATTACATACATGTAGTGAAGGAAAAGTACACCATGTACCTATGACTTATGTTCACTTCCAACCTAAAAAGGACCTCAAAAATAGTAATCAATAATGTATTGAAAAGTTATTTGCTGATTGGTTTTTATATCGGCTCAGCCAGGTTATATGGGAGGCCCAGTCTACGTACACTCTAACAACAAATGCCTTGGCTTAACAAAGAAAATCAAGGCAATAGGTTGCATCGATGGTTATTGAGTTAAGACAACTTCTATTGAAATGTTGTTAAAGCAACAAAGTTATTTGAGAAAGGGGAGAAGGCTTTTCCTCTGCAATCAGAGGTGTTGTCAATTACCACTTACTTAATAATTGGTAGCATAAACACAAGTTTTTAAGTTGATTACTCCAAAGTTCCAACTTGTTTAACCGTATTATTTAAATATAATCTTAAATTGTATGTACTTAATTACCACATGTTGAACATGAACACATGTTTTTAAGTTGACAACTATTTATAGATTAAGTTGCTCCAAATAATATTGTATTCAATAGGGTTTTTCTCTTAAGCTTTTTCATGTTTTTGCCTTTAAAGAAAGAAATTAATTGATTCCACAACAAAAATATTAGGCAATTCATTTTTTATTTTTGAACTGCAGGTGTTTATTTCAACACATGATGTTTCAAAAGGAGAGACTTCATTTAGTTTGAACATTGCCTGAAGACGGTTGACGTACTTTCCATGGTGTGCACACCTAGACCGGACTTAACAGACAGACAGGGTTTTTTTTTTTTTATTGTTTGGACTTAAAAGACGTTCCTCTGACCAACGCTGACCTCATTTTGTATGTTGATGGGTCTGCCTCTCGCGACCAAGGGGGCACTAATCGGGTGGGTTTTTCTGTTGTTTCAGATTCTGCTGTACTCCGTTCTGGACCGCTTCCATGTCACCTCTCAGCACAGGCAGCAGAGCTCATCGCACTAACTGAAGCCTGCACGTTTGCAGAAGGCAAAACCGTGACTATTTACACTGACTCACGATATGCTTTCGGGGTAGTACACGATTTTGGGGCTATTTGGAAGTGTAGACAATTTCTTAAATCTGATGGCAAACCAGTACTTAACCATGTACTGGTTGCAGGCTTACTAGACGCCATTCTGCGCCCATCTGAGGTTGCGCCCATCTGAGGTTGTGCCGCACACGCAAGCAGTACAGACCCAGTTTCCCTAGGAAATGCGTCTGCTGACTCAGCCGCAAAGGCAGCTGCCCTGATTCCTCTCGCACCTCACGCACACTCATTTGTTAAAATCCCTGTCTCCTCCTTCACTGACAAAATGTCATCACTGACTTCTATGCAGCAGCTAGCTACGCCAGTTGAGAAGGCTCAATGGAAGGCTGCTGGGGCTGTTTTTGGGTTGGCCCAAATTCCAATCCATGTCTTCCCAGACATTTTTCCCCTCATTTCGCTAAGTTGACACATGGGTGGGATCATGTGTCAAAAGGGGGGATGTTAGAGTCTATAAATCAGGAGTGGTTCACAAGGGGGTTCACAGTAACAGCTCAAAAGCACTGTGAAGCATGCCTAATCTGCATTATGCAAAATTCTGGTAGACCAGTTCTACAAACTAACAAAATGCTGTGCAGACACAGGTCTGTCATGGACACAAGCTCTGCCCATTGTGCTGATGTACATGCGGATGCGGAAAAGAACACTGAGTCAACTCAGCCCATTTGAAATCCTTTTTGGGGCTCCTCCACAGATTGGACTCAAGGCTCCAGGATGTCCTCTTCCCTCCACAACTTTGTGTGAGGATGCTATGTTGTCATATTGTGTTAACCTATCATCCACTTTAGCGACTGCCACTGGTCCGCTTCACCGCCTTCAACTGGGCGACTTCGTGCTGGTCAAGGATTTCCGGAGAAAGAGCTGGAAATCCAATCGTTGGCAAGGTCCCTACCAGGTGCTTCTCGTCACCCAGACAGCGGTCAAGGTCGCCGAGAGAGCTACATGGGTCCACGCCAGCCACTGCAAGGTCGTGGTCACAGGAAAGGAGAAACGATAGAAACAGATGACAACAAGTGACATGTCCAAGTCACCAACAGATGACAACAAGTGACATGTCCAAGTCACCAACAGATGACAACAAGTGACGTGTCCAAGTCACCAACAGATGACAACAAGTGACGTGTCCAAGTTACCAACAGAGATGACAGCAAGTGACGTGTCCTAGTCACCACCAGCACCACACTTGCACTACATACACCAAAACACACTACACACAAGGTGTCACGAGCGAGTGCCAGCTGAGCGGTTCCATATGCTCTCTGGTTCCTCGTTTGTGTTATCGGTGTGCGAAGTCTGACGGTCCGTGTCACGAAATAGACCGAGAGAATACACTCACACACTCCATGGAACATTTCCCCCTCGTGATGAGGGCTCGCCTGGAGAGACGACAACGCAACCGTGAGCAATGTGAATGCTACTGGAGAGCCTGGACAATCATAGAATGGTTCCTCTGCATACTTGCTATGATAGTTGTGTTAGGACTAGTCCTATATTTTATGTATCCATTTCAGCACACAGCATGTTAGCCAAAATCGAGGTATCTAAGAGGTACATGGGGAAAGCAGGGCGAACCACATTTATTTTATTTTGTTGTCTGTATGTATGTATCCAGCGCCGACCCGTGTGGCACATTTTACATAGACATCGCGCCCAAAACTCAGACCCGGAAAAACGTAAGCAACCTTTGACGCCACTGTTGACATCCATAGGTACATCTACATTTAATCTATACATAGGCGTATAACGACCATAGCAACATTGATGTGGGTCAGACCAGTAATGGGATCACCGGTAACGTCTGGTGGCACACTCCGAGATCATTCTTGCAGGCCGCAGGACAACATGGGTCATGTTATGCATGCACCCTTTTCCCCCAGGACTCATCAGTGTCCGTGCCAGTTCGTCCGCGCTCTCTGACCCAGGTTGAACACCTCTGTGCGTTTATGGCTCTGACAAGGCCCATCAAGGGTGAAGACAGCGTAACCGAGTGGCGTTATGCTAGGCAGCTTCCCCCGCCATGCAGTAATCGGTCTAACTCCTCTTTGCGTGCATCCACGCTTGACACCACATACGCAAAGTACCAACCCGTCAGCCATGTGCACCCCAGTCATTTGAGAGGGATGAAACACAACCTCTGCATCCAGAGAGTTTACCACAAAACGTCTCTTACACCACCTTATTTTTTCCTAGGCACTACTACTGGTTGTACTCGCATCCTACGGAACACATGCGGTGACGGTGCTTACAAAATCTCGTATTGTCACATATCGGGTGCCCCTGAAAGAATCCTTTCTAACGTAGCATTCCCTGATGTTAAACATATTTCCCTCCAACTGGCGTGGCCCAGTGATGCTGGGTTTAGCGCGCCAGAAGATTACGTTTGGTTGTGCGGCGACAAGCTCTATCAAGTTCTGGCTCCCCTCTGGATAGGTACATGCACTCTAGTGGATTTGAATCCAGCAGTCACTGTACTCACGTCCTTAATGCACACGACACATCATTACCCAGAGTTCCAACACCCCGACCACCACAAGGTAAAAAGAGATATGACGTCCGCTGGAGCTAAATTCATGGGTGGCCTGTTCCCATGGTGGGGTACAGTAAACAATGCCCATAAAATAGATACCTTACACGTCCGGCTAGAGAATCTCACTTACGAAACGACGCAAGGCTTCCAGGCATTGACCCCATTCATAATAGCCTCTAGGAACATGCTCATGCAGCACCAATTCGCTCTTGACCTTTTGTTCGCCTCAAAGGGTGGCCTGTGTCATGTGATCGGTGACTCCTGTTGCACTTACATTCCCGACGCCACCAAGAACATCACTGACACCGTGCTGCATCTTAACAACCTGTTAGCTGACATGAAAGCTGATGACATATCCAACGCAGGTGGCTGGGACTGGTGGGCCTGGCTTACATCAGGCGGGTGGAAAGCATGGCTGGCTAGTATAGTTACACCCCTGGCGATCATTTTTGGCCTATTAATCAGTTGTCCCCGTTTGATTATCCCAATACTGAAGAAATGCGTTTCTAGCATGGTGTCCTCAGCTTTCGTTCAGTATACTACTATTCCATTACAAGACAATCCTTTGCGCCACAGTGAGATAGATCAGCTAGAATCAGAAGAGTCTGATTCAGATTCATCAATATAATCATGTGTGTATCTCCTCTTTTATGCTTACATTATATTGGAGTCTGTCCTCCACAAAAACAGCCAGTTTTCTATGATATATTTGTGATGTGTTTACTTAAACCAGCGATGGAGTGTATTCATTGATGTGTTATATCAGTCTATCCTATCATTTGATTTTTTCTATTGATCAAGTATGATCAAAAGGGGAGAATGTAGTGGACATTTTTTTTTTTTTTGTCTTTATTATTATCCTTATTATATCTTTCATATGTTTAAACCAAATGCTTCTTATTTCCTCTTGTTGTGCTTTTACCATTATTATTCTATTATATTCTCTTATGAGTTTCCCAGTCTCTGCAAGGCCACAGCTGTTTCAGCAGACTGGGAGACTCATACACAGTCACACAAAGTTCCGTTATGCTATCTGCAAGGCCAGACAGTGTCTCATAACAATCTCCCCGTGTGAACAGGGGAGTTATAATATTCCCACTCTTTCCTTATATAATCTCTGCTTTTTCATTGTTCTGCGCACTCTCGGGCAGACTTTTTCCATACTCTGTCCGACCGGTGACAATATATTATTATGTCGTGTATTTGAAGCTTCAAATAAATAACCAAAAGACAGCTTTGCTTGATTCACCATTTATTTGTTTTGATCATTTGACTTGTACTCTCCAGCTGTGTTTGGGCCCTAGATTTCCATAACACCCTCCACCGGCGCCTCTGGGAGAGCATGATCTTCAAGCCAGGGTGCCGATGGTGAAGCTGGTCCAGGTCCTCCTTCATCTGGTTCAGCAACTGAACACTGGGCACATCCCCCAAGTCATTGCCGCCACAGTGGATGAGGAGGACATCCGGGACTGCTCTTCCTCGCGGGGAGTAGGAAAAGAAAGGGAGGACACCTCTCCAGCGCAGTCCACCCCAACCAGCACACCCTCAGGTCGAGGCCAAGGTTGCTGCTGATGGTCTCTGTAGCTCTCTGGGCTCCACGCCGGACATAGCTCCCGATTATCCATACAGTCACTATGGGAGGAAAATAAATGAGTAACAAATGCTTCAGATCATGAGGAATATCAAATAAAGGGTTGCTCATTTTGTTCCTTTGACAATAACATACAAAATAACTATGAAATCACACCTGTATGGTTAAAAGTAACAAGAGAGCAAAACCACAAAAAACAGATTAACAGCACACAGTTTATATATATATATATTTATATACTGTGTGCTGTTTATCTACAATTGTGCATACATGTATATGTATAGTATGTTTGTGTGTAATGTCAACCATCTGAAGTCCTGTAAAGTAAGCCAGGACCATCAACTTACAGGTTGTGCAGTTTGGCGTGGATCTTCTTTTTTCTTAATTCTGAAATAAATAAAAATGTTTTAATCAATATAAAAGCACCTTTCTTTTTCTACAGTCATATTTAATTAATCACATTTAATTCACGCAATACTGGCCATATCTCTGCTAGTTTACAAAGTTTAGTTACAAATGACATTTATATTAGAAAAACGGTGAAGCACTTACAAAACAATTGTATAGTGTAGGTTCAAGAACCTTTAAATCAAAAGGATAAGTTTTGTAAAGTTACAGGGTATCTTACCTTCAGAATATGCCGGGAACGAGGAGCAGTGACCGCAAGCTGGGTTGTTAGCATAGGTTGTTAGCTTAATACTTAATAGAGCATGTTAGCTTAGCTTCTTAGCCTGAGCTAGGTCTGGAACGTCACGCTCGGTGGCAGCAGGTCCCGCCCTGTCCCACCTCGGCTCCGCCTCAGCACCGCCTTTTTGCCCTTATTTGGAGCAGGCGGGAGTTAGACTCTGACGTCACTGTCGAGCCGTTAGTGGCCGACTCCGCCTACTAAGGGCTTCACGGCAACTCTGCAGAATCCTATGGGTGACGTCACGGACCCTACGTCCATTTATATATACAGTCTATGGGTATCACTCAAATGTACTACCCTATTTGTCCACTTTCAAAAACTTGAATGATAAAATTATATGATAAAAATATTATATTTTAAATATTTTTCCCCCACACACTGGGAACATTTTTTAAAAGGACAATTAGGGTAATTTGTACAGTGTATTCGAGACCGATTAGAAAAATTGAAATTCCCAAAAATATCTAGAAAAAACACAAAATCATTATAGCCAAATCTGACGTGAAAAATTACCAATTTGGACAAAAATGTCCAGAGTGATACCAGAGGGTTAAGGTTAGGACCTCTAACACAGAACTAAATTAAGCTTGTAAGAAAATGTTTACATAATTAAGTTATAAAGATATATTCCTGTATGTTCCGTTTGATTATCAACTTTATCTTATTTATTCATTCAGGTATTTAGTTATTTGTTTACATCTCTACTTAATCATGTAATTTGTTGTTATTTCAGTAGTTACTTATGCATTTACCTACTTATTTCGATATATATTTGATTATTTATTCTTTAATAATTTATTTCCTTGATTTATGGGATTATGTAATTATTCCTTTAACAATTTATTAATTGCTGCATTCACATACCTTTTTAAACATGAATCTATTGATTAATATATTTCTGTATTTCAGCATTTATTTATTATTTTATTTATGTATTTATTTAATTATTTATAAGTTCTTACATATGTATTCATGTCCATATTTATTTATTCATTTATAGATATATATAAATGTAAATATTTATTTCAGCATTCATTTATTATTTGTATTTATTTCCAGATATATTCATGTTTTAATTCACATTTGCTTTTATTTATATCTGTATTTATCAATTGTATTCCTATGTTAATTTATAGATGTATTTATACCTGTATAAATGTATTAATTCACTTTTTTCTATATTTATTTTAACACTTGCCTGATGAAATTACTTCTGTATCTATTTATTATTTTTAATTTATTTCTGTATTTATTCATTCTTACATATATACATTCCTATATTAATGTATAGATTTATATATTTCTGCATGTATTTATGATTTGTGATAACACAGATGTAAGCAGGGATAGGGTTGTGTGCCATAGAATTGTCTTATTATAAATGTAAGTAATGGTGGTTATAATTGTGGGTAACACTGTTAACCACTACATTGAAAACATAGTGATAAACATACCTAATACTCCTTAAAAAAAGAGTCTGGATCCTCATTGAGGTAGATCGCGATGCTTCGCTGGATGCACCCGCTCTTGATGTGGATGTTTTCAAACTAAAGCAGGGGCGATACATCAAAGACAATTAAGCACAATGCATGTGCAACAGAGCAGGTAGTCTACAAAGTAGAGGGCTGTATCTGTTGTGTGTCCTAAAGCAGGACTCCTTACCCATAGGCTACATTTCTACAATAAGCTATTGCCTTAAACACACTATAAAAGCAGACAATTTATTAAATGTGTTGATATGAGCATGGACAAAAACAATACAGTGAAAAACGATGTTCTATGCATTTATACTAACCGAATCTGATATTGCAAGGGCTTCCTTGATTTTGTGCCCCTTCAGTCCTCCTTTGGTCTTGAAGATCTTCAAGAGCTTGTCTGAGAAGTGGTCCAGCTGCCACATGAACTTTGATTGAAGTGGTGATGTTGTGATCCTCAAAAACAGATCAGCTTGGGCAAGTATTGTGAAAGTAGCCGTGTACTTACCATAAATAAGAGGTTGCCCCAAGGTGCTTGTTAATGCTGATCAAACTGCAAAAGACAATATAAATATATTAGAGGTGTGATTAAAATGCTTATATATTTGAATTTTCACAGACAACACATAATTGCCTAAGATTGCTCAACCCAAAAAAAAGATAACAGATCACACTTTTAAATTAAGAGTCTAGTAGAATTTTATAAAGCAACAGTTAAATTGCGTATAATGGACATATATTGATAAAGCATATCAAATTATTATTACTTAATGATTTAAATAAAACATGAATATTTGTTTTTGTTGAATACCAACTTGTGTGTCCTAAAGCAGGACTCCTTACCCATACGTTTCTACAATAAGCTATAGGGCATTAAAATAAACTTTACCATTAACTAGCTAGCAATTTTATTTTTTATTAGAGATGAAGGCTGATATTGTGATTGAAAAACTAAACTCAACTGCACTCCTACAGAAACGAGTGGCTCCGCCTGTCCTCCTCTGCCTGCCTGCACTAAGGCCAGGAGAGAGATGGACAGACCTGCTGAGCTTTATGATTTGCCCTTGCTGGGCTGCATGCATTCACTTGAATTACTCTTTGCATTTTTTGGTTGAATTTAAACTGAATTTCGGTGTACAGTGTTCAATGACAATAACGTTAAATCTAATGTGATATAATCTAATGATCTCCATTATCCAGTGTTCAATGCTAACCGTATATAGCAAGCTAGCTAACAAACCAGTTATCTGGCTAGCGAGCTTGCCGCTTTACCTCATGTACTTTAATCACTCTTTTCATTTTTTGGTTGAATTTATACTGAATTTCGGTGTACTGTGTTCAATGACAATAACGTTAAATCTAATGTAATATAATCTAATGATCTCTACTATCCAGTATTCAATGCTAACTATATCTAGCAAGCTAGCTAGCTTGCTGTTTAGACCCAACTAAAAACGGAGCAAAATATAACACGGTGGTTTCAAATATTCTTGTCGATATTATGAAAAGGCATTACTTGG
This sequence comes from Pseudochaenichthys georgianus, assembly GCF_902827115.2. Classification (NCBI taxonomy): domain Eukaryota; kingdom Metazoa; phylum Chordata; class Actinopteri; order Perciformes; family Channichthyidae; genus Pseudochaenichthys; species Pseudochaenichthys georgianus. The sequence goes on from NW_027262507.1 coordinate 26,859, forward strand.
AAACAGGGAACATTCTAAACTACTAGAAAAAACAAATACTTACCAAATAATAGACTTTCCACCGTCAGTTTTCCCAGTCAGTTTCCAGTCAGTGTCAGACAAAAGGCGGCAAATGACAGAACGGATGTTGCGCATGCGCAAAGGGGGTGTGCAAAGGGGCGGTCCCCAATGAAAACAATTCATTTTGAGTTGCTCTGTCTTAAATACATTTAATAAGTGAATTGATTAATGTAATTTGTGTTACACTAATGAACTATACTTAGGTTTATTTCTTAAATAAAAATATTTAAGTAAAGTGAAACCATTTTTAATGTGTCAAGTCTAAGAAGGGCTTGAATCATTTTTTTGAGTGTTGTTGCTAAATTAAAACATTACATTACATTGCATTTAGCTGACGCTTTTATCCAAAGCGACTTACAATAAGTGCATTCGACCAGGAAGACACAACCTTGAAGAAAACAGAATCATATAAGTACATCAGGTTTCATAGAGCCAAGTATTTCAAGTGCTATTCAACTGGCTATAGATAAGCCAGTCCTTTATTAGTATATAAGTGCTCTGTTAGCAGTTCTTTGTTAGTAATTCTATCGCTCGAAGTGGAGTCGAAAGAGATGAGATTTCAGTCTGCGCCGGAAGGTGTGTAAGCTATCTGCTGTCAATGGGGAGCTCATTCCACCATTTTGGAGCCAGGATAGCAAACCCACGTGTTTTTGCTGATGGGAACTTGGGTCCCCCTCGCAGCGAGGGTGCAGCGAGTCGTTTGGCTGATGCAGAGCATAGAGCACGCGCTGGGGTGTACAGTTTAACCATGTCCTGGATGTAGGAAAGGCCAGATCCATTTGCAGCATGGTACGCAAGTACCAGTGTTTTGAAGTGAATTCTAGCAGATACCGGAAGACAATGAAGGGAGCGGAGGAGCGGCGTGGTGTGGGAACATTTAGGAAGGTTGAAGACCAGACGAGCCGCTGCATTCTGGATGAGCTGCAGAGGTTGGATGGCACATGCAGGTAGACCAGCCAGGAGGGAGTTGCAGTAGTCTAGGCGTGAGGTGAAGAAAGCCTGGACCAGAAGCTGGGTCGCTTTCTGGGTCAGCTGGGGCCGTATCTTCCTGATGTTGTAGAGCGTGTATCTGCAGCAACGGGTTGTAGCAGCGATGTTTGCAGTGAAGGACAGATTGTTATCTAGGATCACACCCTGATTCCTTGCAGTCTGAGTCGGGGAAACAACAGAGGTGCCGATGTTGATTGTTAGGTCAAGAGTGGGACAATCTTTTCCCGGGAGGAAAAGCAGTTCAGTTTTGTCAAGGTTGAGCTTGAGATGATGAGCGGACATCCACTGAGAGATGTCAGCTAAACAAGCAGAGATGCGTGCGACGACCTGGGTCTCTGAGCTGGGAAAGGACAGAATTAATTGGGTGTCGTCAGCGTAGCAGTGGTATGAAAAACCATGCGGGCTAATGACAGATCCGAGCGAGTTTGTGTACAGGGAGAAGAGGAGGGGACCAAGAACAGAGCCCTGAGGGACCCCTGTAGTTAATTGACAAGGGTCGGACTCGGACCCTCTCCAAGTT
>NW_027262508.1:0-28477 GCF_902827115.2 Pseudochaenichthys georgianus
CCCAGGGAGGAGGAGCCAACAGCCAGCAAGCGGGAAGGACCAATGCTTGTAAGGGCTCTTCTTCATGGCCACCACTGGGAGAGGAAGCTGCAGACTTTCTCTCCTGACTGAACAATATCCTGCTTGTAACATTACCGCGCTTTTTATTAATTAAAGTACCAATTTTGAACCTTCTCAGAGACTCCATTTAGTCTCCTTTTTAAGCTTCTTACCTGGACGCGAGAATAACGAACACAGCATAACACTAACCAGACGACGATGGAGACAGTTACGTCAAATAAAATAAACAACTTGTGTGCTAAACATATATTAAGGAAGATATATGCTTGAGTTACAGCTTCCTATTTTACGCTTTTCTCTCCGCCACGCCACATCGAGAGTGTTCAATGTAGACTAAAGCCTTTAATAAATGATGACCCTTAAAGTCATCAACAATGTGGAGTTGATCGGGTGAAATCTGTAGGAGGAGTTTGTTAAAGTCCGGCACGGGAAAAGTGTTAAAAATAGCCAAAACTTGCACATAAAAACCAAACTGCCCGACTTCCTGTTGGGTTTACGATATGACCCCGAGAGGCTCTTCTGTGCGTCTCCCCGTTCTACATGGACCCGCCACATGTCAGACCTGTAGGCGGAACCACAACAAGGGGCTGAACTTTAGCAACTCTAGGGGGCGCTTTTTGCCAACGCCTCAAAAAGAGAAAATATAGAAGACTGATCTAATTATTAACTGTCTCCTAATTAACGTCAACATAGCCACAGATACACCTTTTACTTGTTTACACATTTTAATGATTGCAATGCTACTCAAACATTTGTTCACCCGCACACGAACGGCATCCTCTAGATCAGATTGATTCTGTTCAAACAGATGAAACTCGTCTCCTCCCTCAGGTGCGTTTCAGTAAACGTTGACTCTTACCTGTGTGTGTCAGGCTGTGCAGGTGTGTGGCGTGTGCAGAGAGAGGAAGGAGCTCCCAGGCTAAGACTGCACACTGGAGGACACGTCCCAACATGTTCACTCACACACTCCTCAGGAACACACACGCTCTCGTTCTGTAATCTCTCTGAACCAGTTCCTGATTCCCTCACACACTCCTTCTGCAGCAGACACACACCTCTGACATCAAACAGTGTGTGTGTGTGTGTGTGTGTGTGTGTGTGTGTGTGTGTGTGTGTGTGTGTGTGTTTATTGGTATTGGCATGTGTCCAGAGGCCGGTCCTACGAAGCTGGTTCTCTTTTTAGCGGCTAGATCTCCATGGTAACTGATGCTTAGCGGCTAACCTGCTCCGGAGCAGGTTAGGTTGCAGGCTAAGAGCTCAACTCAGTGAAAGCACCGCCTGCTGACCAATCAGAGCTCAGCGTGCGGAGTTCAAAGCGATCAAGTCATATCACAGGAGAAAGGAAATACGTTGCAGGAAAGACGGCCGGCAGAAATCAGCGACTGTGTGAACGTGAACAGAACATCACCTCCATCTCCAGAGCAGTCTGACTGTTAGAACATCAGCGTTAAGAAAGCTCTTAAATATCTGCCTCAGCATCAGAACCCGGATCAGAGTACACTGAGTCCAGTCAGCATCAGTACCCGGACTCAGAGTACACTGAGTCCAGTCAGCATCAGTACCCGGATCAGAGTACACTAAGTCCAGTCAGCATCAGTACCCGGATCAGAGTACACTGAGTCCAGTCAGCATCAGTACCCGGATCAGAGTACACTAAGTCCAGTCCGCATCAGTACCCGGATCAGAGCACACTGAGTCCAGTCAGCATCAGTACCCGGATCAGAGTACACTGAGTCCAGTCAGCATCAGTACCCGGATCAGAGTACACTAAGTCCAGTCAGCATCAGTACCCGGATCAGAGTACACTAAGTCCAGTCCGCATCAGTACCCGGATCAGAGTACACTAAGTCCAGTCAGCATCAGTACCCGGATCAGAGCACACTGAGTCCAGTCAGCATCAGTACCCGGATCAGAGTACACTAAGTCCAGTCAGCATCAGTACCCGGATCAGAGTACACTAAGTCCAGTCAGCATCAGTACCCGGATCAGAGTACACTAAGTCCAGTCCGCATCAGTACCCGGATCAGAGTACACTAAGTCCAGTCAGCATCAGTACCCGGATCAGAGTACACTGAGTCCAGTCAGCATCAGTACCCGGATCAGAGTACACTAAGTCCAGTCAGCATCAGTACCCGGATCAGAGTACACTGAGTCCAGTCAGCATCAGTACCCGGATCAGAGCTACACTGAAGTCCAGTCAGCATCAGTACCCGGATCAGAGCACACTGAGTCCAGTCAGCATCAGTACCCGGATCAGAGTACACTAAGTCCAGTCAGCATCAGTACCCGGATCAGAGTACACTAAGTCCAGTCAGCATCAGTACCCGGATCAGAGTACACTAAGTCCAGTCAGCATCAGTACCCGGATCAGAGTACACTAAGTCCAGTCAGCATCAGTACCCGGATCAGAGTACACTAAGTCCAGTCAGCATCAGTACCGGATCAGAGTACACTAAGTCCAGTCAGCATCAGTACCCGGATCAGAGTACACTAAGTCCAATCAGCATCAGTACCCGGATCAGAGTACACTAAGTCCAGTCAGCATCAGTACCCGGATCAGAGTACACTAAGTCCAGTCAGCATCAGTACCCGGATCAGAGTACACTAAGTCCAGTCAGCATCAGTACCCGGATCAGAGTACACTAAGTCCAGTCAGCATCAGTACCCGGATCAGAGTACACTAAGTCCAGTCAGCATCAGTACCCGGATCAGAGTACACTAAGTCCAGTCAGCATCAGTACCCGGATCAGAGTACACTAAGTCCAGTCAGCATCAGTACCCGGATCAGAGTACACTAAGTCCAGTCAGCATCAGTACCCGGATCAGAGTACACTAAGTCCAGTCAGCATCAGTACCCGGATCAGAGTACACTAAGTCCAGTCAGCATCAGTACCCGGATCAGAGTACACTGAGTCCAGTCAGCATCAGTACCCGGATCAGAGTACACTAAGTCCAGTCAGCATCAGTACCCGGATCAGAGTACACTAAGTCCAGTCAGCATCAGTACCCGGATCAGAGTACACTAAGTCCAGTCAGCATCAGTACCCGGATCAGAGTACACTAAGTCCAGTCAGCATCAGTACCCGGATCAGAGTACACTAAGTCCAGTCAGCATCAGTACCCGGATCAGAGTACACTAAGTCCAGTCAGCATCAGTACCCGGATCAGAGTACACTAAGTCCAGTCAGCATCAGTACCCGGATCAGAGTACACTAAGTCCAGTCAGCATCAGTACCCGGATCAGAGTACACTAAGTCCAGTCAGCATCAGTACCCGGATCAGAGTACACTAAGTCCAGTCAGCATCAGTACCCGGATCAGAGTACACTAAGTCCAGTCAGCATCAGTACCCGGATCAGAGTACACTAAGTCCAGTCAGCATCAGTACCCGGATCAGAGTACACTAAGTCCAGTCAGCATCAGTACCCGGATCAGAGTACACTAAGTCCAGTCAGCATCAGTACCCGGATCAGAGTACACTAAGTCCAGTCAGCATCAGTACCCGGATCAGAGTACACTAAGTCCAGTCAGCATCAGTACCCGGATCAGAGTACACTAAGTCCAGTCAGCATCAGTACCCGGATCAGAGTACACTAAGTCCAGTCAGCATCAGTACCCGGATCAGAGTACACTAAGTCCAGTCAGCATCAGTACCCGGATCAGAGTACACTAAGTCCAGTCAGCATCAGTACCCGGATCAGAGTACACTAAGTCCAGTCAGCATCAGTACCCGGATCAGAGTACACTAAGTCCAGTCAGCATCAGTACCCGGATCAGAGTACACTAAGTCCAGTCAGCATCAGTACCCGGATCAGAGTACACTAAGTCCAGTCAGCATCAGTACCCGGATCAGAGTACACTAAGTCCAGTCAGCATCAGTACCCGGATCAGAGTACACTAAGTCCAGTCAGCATCAGTACCCGGATCAGAGTACACTAAGTCCAGTCAGCATCAGTACCCGGATCAGAGTACACTAAGTCCAGTCAGCATCAGTACCCGGATCAGAGTACACTAAGTCCAGTCAGCATCAGTACCCGGATCAGAGTACACTAAGTCCAGTCAGCATCAGTACCCGGATCAGAGTACACTAAGTCCAGTCAGCATCAGTACCCGGATCAGAGTACACTAAGTCCAGTCAGCATCAGTACCCGGATCAGAGTACACTAAGTCCAGTCAGCATCAGTACCCGGATCAGAGTACACTAAGTCCAGTCAGCATCAGTAACCCGGATCAGAGTACACTAAGTCCAGTCAGCATCAGTAACCCGGATCAGAGTACACTAAGTCCAGTCAGCATCAGTACCCGGATCAGAGTACACTAAGTCCAGTCAGCATCAGTACCCGGATCAGAGTACACTAAGTCCAGTCAGCATCAGTACCCGGATCAGAGTACACTAAGTCCAGTCAGCATCAGTACCCGGATCAGAGTACACTAAGTCCAGTCAGCATCAGTACCCGGATCAGAGTACACTAAGTCCAGTCAGCATCAGAACCCGGATCAGAGTACACTAAGTCCAGTCAGCATCAGAACCCGGATCAGAGTACACTAAGTCCAGTCAGCATCAGTACCCGGATCAGAGTACACTAAGTCCAGTCAGCATCAGTACCCGGATCAGAGTACACTAAGTCCAGTCAGCATCAGTAACCCGGATCAGAGTACACTAAGTCCAGTCAGCATCAGTACCCGGATCAGAGTACACTAAGTCCAGTCAGCATCAGTACCCGGATCAGAGTACACTAAGTCCAGTCAGCATCAGTACCCGGATCAGAGTACACTAAGTCCAGTCAGCATCAGTAACCCGGATCAGAGTACACTAAGTCCAGTCAGCATCAGTACCCGGATCAGAGTACACTAAGTCCAGTCAGCATCAGTACCCGGATCAGAGTACACTAAGTCCAGTCAGCATCAGTAACCCGGATCAGAGTACACTAAGTCCAGTCAGCATCAGTACCCGGATCAGAGTACACTAAGTCCAGTCAGCATCAGTACCCGGATCAGAGTACACTAAGTCCAGTCAGCATCAGTACCCGGATCAGAGTACACTAAGTCCAGTCAGCATCAGTAACCCGGATCAGAGTACACTAAGTCCAGTCAGCATCAGTACCCGGATCAGAGTACACTAAGTCCAGTCAGCATCAGTACCCGGATCAGAGTACACTAAGTCCAGTCAGCATCAGTACCCGGATCAGAGTACACTGAAGTCCAGTCAGCATCAGTACCCGGATCAGAGTACACTGAGTCCAGTCAGCATCAGTACCCGGATCAGAGTACACTGAGTCCAGTCAGCATCAGTACCCGGATCAGAGTACACTGAGTCCAGTCAGCATCAGGACCCGGATCAGAGTACACTGAGTCCAGTCAGCATCAGTACCCGGATCAGAGTACACTGAGTCCAGTCAGCATCAGTACCCGGATCAGAGTACACTGAGTCCAGTCAGCATCAGTACCCGGATCAGAGTACACTGAGTCCAGTCAGCATCAGTACCCGGATCAGAGTACACTGAGTCCAGTCAGCATCAGTACCCGGATCAGAGTACACTGAGTCCAGTCAGCATCAGTACCCGGATCAGAGTACACTGAGTCCAGTCAGCATCAGTACCCGGATCAGAGTACACTGAGTCCAGTCAGCATCAGTACCCGGATCAGAGTACACTGAGTCCAGTCAGCATCAGTACCCGGATCAGAGTACACTGAGTCCAGTCAGCATCAGTACCCGGATCAGAGTACACTGAGTCCAGTCAGCATCAGTACCCGGATCAGAGTACACTGAGTCCAGTCAGCATCAGTACCCGGATCAGAGTACACTAAGTCCAGTCAGCATCAGTACCCGGATCAGAGTACACTAAGTCCAGTCAGCATCAGTACCCGGATCAGAGTACACTAAGTCCAGTCAGCATCAGTACCCGGATCAGAGTACACTAAGTCCAGTCAGCATCAGTACCCGGATCAGAGTACACTAAGTCCAGTCAGCATCAGTACCCGGATCAGAGTACACTGAGTCCAGTCAGCATCAGTACCCGGATCAGAGTACACTGAGTACAGTCAGCATCAGTACCCGGATCAGAGTACACTGAGTCCAGTCAGCATCAGTACCCGGATCAGAGTACACTGAGTCCAGTCAGCATCAGTACCCGGATCAGAGTACACTAAGTCCAGTCCGCATCAGTACCCAGATCAGAGTACACTGAGTCCAGTCAGCATCAGTACCCGGATCAGAGTACACTGAGTCCAGTCAGCATCAGAACCCGGATCAGAGTACACTAAGTCCAGTCAGCATCAGTACCCGGATCAGAGTACACTGAGTCCAGTCCGCATCAGTACCCGGATCAGAGTACACTGAGTCCAGTCAGCATCAGTACCCGGATCAGAGTACACTAAGTCCAGTCAGCATCAGTACCCGGATCAGAGTACACTAAGTCCAGTCAGCATCAGTACCCGGATCAGAGTACACTAAGTCCAGTCAGCATCAGTACCCGGATCAGAGTACACTAAGTCCAGTCAGCATCAGTACCCGGATCAGAGTACACTAAGTCCAGTCAGCATCAGTACCCGGATCAGAGTACACTAAGTCCAGTCAGCATCAGTACCCGGATCAGAGTACACTGAGTCCAGTCAGCATCAGTACCCGGATCAGAGTACACTGAGTCCAGTCAGCATCAGTACCCGGATCAGAGTACACTGAGTCCAGTCAGCATCAGGACCCGGATCAGAGTACACTAAGTCCAGTCAGCATCAGTACCCGGATCAGAGTACACTAAGTCCAGTCAGCATCAGTACCCGGATCAGAGCACACTAAGTCCAGTCAGCATCAGTACCCGGATCAGAGTACACTAAGTCCAGTCCGCGGCACATCACTTCCTGATGTATCACATGTCTCCTGATCCGAGTCCCTGAGCGTGTCTGGCCGTGCAGCACTCTCAGCGCCACAGACTGGATGAAGCATTATGTCAGCAACACGTTGAGTTGAGGAAACTCTGAGTCAGAGGTGATGAGAGTCAGACGGTGTGTTAGACGGGCCGTGATATCATGAACCTGCTGATGGACGCATTCCAACACTTGTTCTGCTCCAGCTGTGTTCACCTTGCAGCTGCAGCTCTGAGGCTTTGATCCTGATCAAGTGTTCGAGTCATGTTTAAAGTTTAACTTCTTCATATGTCTAATATTAGAGTTCACTTTTCATTCAGGAAGTGTGACGCTGCGCTGTCAGTAGCTTCTCCATGTCTGTGATTGGTCGAATGCTCCAGATCCCACCCCTCTCATGTGAACACCTAGCTAGATAGGACACGGCTGGCTGAGCGATCCACTTGATGACCCGCGTCGTAGGACCGCTTAGCGAGAGCGCGTATGTTTTGGATTAGGCCAACCGGCTAACTCAAACATATCAGGTTAGGTTGAACCGGCTTCGTAGGACAGATGCCTCTGGAGCTTCAGCCCGATCACCTGATGCCTCTGTTACTTTTGAAGTAAAACAATAGGATGTTTTGAAACAACGTAACCTTAGAAAAGTAGAAACCACGATGTTTCATATTCAAAATGTAGTAACAGTAAAAAGAAAAATCATTCAATAAAATAAAATCTATTTTCATTAATAAATCACTCGTCGACCCATTCATTAAAATAAAGAATAATTAAAGAACCAAACCATTAAATCAGTACCTTTAATACATCCATCGATATTTCTAAATGTATTCTAACATTGTAATCCTGATAGTAATCTCAATTACACGGTAATCTGATTACTTATTTTTGTATGTAATTGTAAATGAATACAGTTACCTTTCTTATGTACCCTGATTATATAACTCCCAAAGCCTTCATGCATAATATATATATTTAAAGGTTTAATAAAAACATGCAGTAATGACTAGCAGGCAGACACGTGGTATTTGTTGGATTTACTACAGATAATGTTGTGTATTTGTACAGGGAGATGTATATTCTGTGTATAATAGGTAGTATTTCACATGCAGTTGCAGGGAATGGCCTGCTGTGTTTATCTCTGCTAGGCCTCAGTGTTGCCACAGAGCTGCCAGCTGACGCCATATCCCCTTTAATGGAGGTAAAGAGCCGCAAATCATCAATTACCAACAACCTGTCCGTGTTTTCATGGCAGATTCTGCACATCTGGATAATGATCCGGATCACTGAGCCCTGGCAGTATCCGACAGAGGAGCTGCATCATCAGGCATCCATACCCTTATATGTACCTGGGCTAGGATAGTGCAACGTAATAACAAATGCATGCTTCTCCTGCTCGAATCGCCATTATAGCATCAATAATACACCAAAACACCCGGAACTGAGGTGTGCTAAATAACATTTTGCAGATATTATGATGGAAACTGAAACATGCGGGCTATGACATTATGTAATGCATGATTATAATATTCATTCTCAGTGTTATTGATGGTCCACTGGTCAGATCCCTGATGTATTATGACCTAAGTATAAAGGAAAGACAATTAGCTCAACACGACATGAGAGGTGATATCCAAATGCTCGCTAAATTGAATCCTGCTCCGGAAAACATCGTTTTAAGGTGGACTTGGTAATTGTAAAAGTTATATACACTTAATAAAAAGAGCACATCCTTTATGTGAATGAATACACTCTACTTTACAATTCGGCGTGCATTATATTTCCAAACATGCCCTACATTTTTTTAAATGTCATTTCTTTAGCTGCTTCAGCCCTCATTTCCACTAGCTTCCTCTGACCAAAACACAACGTGGCGCCTGATGACGGATGGTGGGGAAACGGCTAAATATGGGATTTTATATTATTATAATGTTTTATAGTAAACTAAACACACCCCGAATTTAAGAAAAACTTGTATTTGATCATAAACAATAAGTAAAGTCTATTTTTAAAGCACCTATAGTGTTAAATTATTGCAAAATGGTGGAATTGTCACATGTGTTAAGGTAGTTTGGTGAAGCTTTGCTACATACAACACATACGACACTAAATTAGCACCAAGCTATTTAAACCACGATGGTTGCATTTTTAGATGAATGTGCATAAAGTTACCTTTGCGAACAGAAGAGCAGGGGGGGTGTTCAGGCGATGCAGCTATCCGGCGGAGAGAGCCTCTGCCCGGGCACCAGCCTGCTGTCAGAGCCGATAACAGCGGAGGATCCAGGAAGAGGAGGGAGAAGTACTCAGGTAGTAAAGTACAAGTACTCAGATCATGAAGTAAAGTATAAGTAGCCAACTCGGATCATGTAATAAAAGTAGAAGTACTCAGATCTTGTACTTGAGTAAAAGTAGTTGTACTCAGATCTTGTACTTGAGTACAAGTAGAAGTATTCAGGTCTTGTACTTGAGTAAAAGTACTTGTACTCAGATCTTGTACTTGAGTAAAAGTACTTGTACTCAGATCTTGGTCTTGAGTAAAAGTAGAAGTACTCAGATCTTGTACTTGAGTAAAAGTACTTGTACTCAGATCTTGTTCTTGAGTAAAAGTAGAAGTACTCAGATCTTGTACTTGAGTAAAAGTAGAAGTACTCAGATTGTGTACTTGTGTATGTTTTGCTTACATATTTAACTGTAACATATGAAGTGTATACTTAAGATGTTATAAATGTAAGACCGCTAAGACACAAGTGTAAATAGTAAGGCTGTGTCCACTGAACAGATTAAAAACACACATTAAAGACGGTTCAACCTTTTTTTATTAGTACTTCATCCTAAAAGTCCATCAGACGGGGACTGGCTGTTTGTTGAAGGCACATCAGGTTCCAAGGGTACAGACAAGTCCTGGGTTAAATCCTCACCCCATGCATTCTTCTACTTAGCAACAACTAGTTTTAAACGCATTATGTACCCACTTATTCAAAAGAAAACACCCGTGGTATTCATGTACTGCAGATACACACAGAAGTATTATGTTCTGTGTTTTTACAGCAATACAACAGATTGTGACTTGGTTGATGAAAGTACCATCACTTGTGGTTCACCTGCAGTCACTCCATCAGTACAACGCGACACTAGTTTGACTTCATTATTTCAGCGCTTACACGAGGACAGGTTGGGTTTAGAACGAGGGCATCACGAGGGTCCCTATGTTTGTTTTACTGCGTTAATTTACAGACAGCAGGTACACATGTCCTTGTTTCTATTGAGGCGAATAAAGTCTCAGCTCTTAAAGAATTACAATAAGTGATTTTTCCCAGACACTTAAAACACAACCAAAAGCAAAACACACACACACACAGCATCCATTAACACACACACACACACACACACACACACACACACTTACTAAAGGGTTTCAAACGTATCTTTGATTAAATGTAAACATGGATCCTCTCTGACGGGCGATGTCTGCAGGAGTCACACGGGCAGACACTAAACGAGCGCCGTGGACCCAGGTGACCTAATGGATAAAGCAACGACAACTGAAAGGAAGCAGAACTCGAACGTGGAGAGGGTTCCTAAAATGTCCTAAAATGTCAAATATATAAATTGCACACGAGCTCGTCAGTAAAGCAGTCCCTACGTGCGGCACATGAATAGATATGGGTTATTATTTCTGTCCCTTGGTTACCGCAGACTGTGTCTAATGACGTGGGCCGGACTTTGTTGTCACTAAGATGTGATTACAGCCACGTCCGTAAATGACCTGATGACTTTGCAGTTTATTCCAATAAAGGCTTTTATCTCGTCGTCAAGCCGGTGGGTTTTGCAGAATCGTTTCTTAAATGCGTCCGTAGTTTGTAGACCAGCGTCTTGTTTTAACCTCCACCTCCAGCGCGACGAGTCATCACGACGTCTGGATCCCAGATACTGCACATATTGGTGCTTCCACAAAACAGAATAGATACTCCTCTGCCATGTGGCTGACAACAGAAAGCAGACCCAGAACCCGGAGAGACACTTATCAAATCAGAATCCTTTTTTTTGTATCAATTTCTCTTTTTTTTTAAGTTAGCTAGCTGGCCGGCTCTCTGGTGATTGGTCAACCAGCTTAGAGATGTCCCGCCTCTTAGCCTATCACGTACCATGTGTTGGAGCGCTCTCGATGTCCCTATCGGCTCAGGAACAGGGGATTTGAGCCCCTGCAGACCGTTTACATGCACTAACAGCTATAGGACACGAGAGGAAAAGGGACAGCAGAAAGACAGTGGGCAGACTAGGCGTTGCGCAGCACGGAGTTCTCCAGGCTGAAGTCGTACTGGAAGCTGCTCAGGTTGTAGCTCAGCTCTGGGTCCAGCAGCAGGTCTGGGATCAGCTGCAGGCTGGACATCACTGTGAGGACGTGAGGGGACAGAGAGAAGGGGACGTCCTCCAGGAGGTCCGGCAGGACGGAGGAAGACTCCCCCACCGAGGAAGAGGAGGAGGGGGGAGGAAGGGGGGCGGGACGCTTTATATCAGAGGCGAGAGCGGGGTACGGACAGGAGGCCTGAGGAAGAGGAGGAGGAAGAGGAGAGAGAGAGAGAGAGAGAGGGGTTTCATCATCACGGGGGTCGCTCCATTTTATAATTAAAGAATGATACAAATAAATATATGTATGTTTTTATAAAAGCACAAGTTAGAGTAAAAAGATAAACATTAAATACAAATATTTATTTAAACATGAAAAGTATTTGAGGTAAAATAAAATACAGAAAAGAATAATGTTTAGAAACATGGGAATGTGAAAATGTCTCACTGAGGGAGAGGGTTCAGGGGCAGGAGGAAGAGGAGGAGGAGGACGAAGAGGAGGAAGAGGAGGGGCGGGACGCTTTACCTCAGAGGGGAGAGAGGGGTACGGACAGGAGGACTGAGGAGGAAGAGGAGGAAGAGGAAGAGGAGGGGCGGGACGCTTTACCTCAGAGGGGAGAGAGGGGTACGGACAGGAGGACTGAGGAGGAAGAGGAGGAGGAGGAAGAAGAGAGAAGGATTTCATTATCACGAAGGAACTGTGAAAGTTAGTCCATTTAATAAATAAAGAATGATAAAAAAAATAAAAAGAGAAATATAAAATAAAATGTAAAACATAATATTTGATGATAGTTTGTTAAATATTGAACACTTAAATCTCCACATGAGGAGAATAAGAACTCTTTATGAGACCTCACCTTGGGCGGCTGCACGATGACGTACCCTGAAGACGGCTGAGCGACGCTCTGAGTCCGAGTCTTCCCCCTCTGCTCCTCCAGCGTCTCCCCTGGAGACCAGAGGACAGCGTTAATCACAAGGGACGAGAATCAACATCAGTCACTCAGAGAGACGAGGAGAGTCAGGACTCAGAGAGACGAGGAGAGTCAGGACTCAGAGAGACGAGGAGAGATGGAGCTCTGATGGAGTCAGGACTCAAAGAGACACGAGGAGAGCTGGAGCTCTGATGGAGTCAGGACTCAGAGACACGAGGAGAGCTGGAGCTCTGATGGAGTCAGGACTCAGAGAGACACGAGGAGAGCTGGAGCTCTGATGGAGTCAGGACTCAGAGACACGAGGAGAGCTGGAGCTCTGATGGAGTCAGGACTCAGAGACACGAGGAGAGCTGGAGCTCTGATGGAGTCAGGACTCAGAGACACGAGGAGAGCTGGAGCTCTGATGGAGTCAGGACTCAGAGACACAAGGAGAGCTGGAGCTCTGATGGAGTCAGGACTCAGAGACACGAGGAGAGCTGGAGCTCTGATGGAGTCAGGACTCAGAGAGACACAAGGAGAGCTGGAGCTCTGATGGAGTCAGGACTCAGAGAGACGAGGAGAGCTGGAGCTCTGATGGAGTCAGGACTCAGAGACACGAGGAGAGCTGGAGCTCTGATGGAGTCAGGACTCAGAGAGACGAGGAGAGCTGGAGCTCTGATGGAGTCAGGACTCAGAGAGACGAGGAGAGATGGAGCTCTGATGGAGTCAGGACTCAGAGAGACACGAGGAGAGATGGAGCTCTGATGGAGTCAGGACTCAGAGAGACGAGGAGAGCTGGAGCTCTGATGGAGTCAGGACTCAGAGACACGAGGAGAGCTGGAGCTTTGATGGAGGACTCCATCATGAGGAGCCATAACATATAAACACACCTCCAACTAAGAAATTGAAATTCACTCTTTGCTTCCTTTTCAGACTTAAATGTTGTTTTTCAGCTTCATCCTGTACAAGGTTGGTCTCTGGATTATTCCCGTCCCAGCTGGTCTACGGTGAAACCATCTATAGATCTGCCTGTCCCTCTGTTTGGCCACACCTGACCCACCCTACCTGCTGCACTGCGCTATATATCAGACGCACCCGATAGGACTCATCATTGCACACTGCACAGCCCAACTGGAGGGTCCTCACCTAGTCTGCGCAGGATGCAGCCTTGGTTTGTATTAATAAAGCCATTTCAGGAAAGCTTCCACTCTACATACAGTATGTGCCAGATCTGCTCCAGTTTGTGACTCTCACAGCCTCAGATCCAGAGCCTGGGTACGGGTCCAGGTGCCTGGGCACGGGTCCAGGTGCCTGGGCACGGGTCCAGGTGCCTGGGTACGGGTCCAGGTGCCTGGGTACGGGTCCAGGTGCCTGGGTACGGGTCCAGGTGCCTGGGTACGGGTCCAGGTGCCTGGGTACGGGTCCAGGTGCCTGGGTACGGGTCCAGGTGCCTGGGTACGGGTCCAGGTGCCTGGGTACGGGTCCAGGTGCCTGGGTACGGGTCCAGGTGCCTGGGTACGGGTCCAGGTGCCTGGGTACGGGTCCAGGTGCCTGCCGTGCGGACTGAGGCTGGGAAAAGGAGTCTTTTTCATGACGGTCCTTGGTCTTGGAACGACCTTCAATCACGCCTCAAACTGAGGGCACTTGTCTCTGTAGCATGTTTCAAATGGAAGTTGTCTGAAGTCCTTAGACTCCTGACCTCCAGCTGCTCTTGCAGCAATAAGTAGTGCCTTTCTTTCTGTCCTAATGTTCTCAATGTAGGGACTGCTTTTCCTCTTTTGTTTTCTTAGTCAGTTTCTCTGTGTTAAGTGTAGCGTTGCTGCCTTCTTGGCCGGCTCAGCATGAAAATGCTTCAATCAAAATAAATAAAAGACTGGGTTTAAATCCAGGTCCCCCCTCTTCAGACGTGCTGAACACAGACTGATATGTAGACAGGAATATTTAATTGAATATCAGAATAGACAGATGTTCTCACCAACGATGGTGAAGCCTCCGTCGGCTTCCTTCTCTGACGGAGATTTCTTCGACTCTTTACGGAGTCCCAAGAAACTCAGCATGATGCTCCTCTGAAACACAAGATGGAGGTTAGTCTGAAACACAAGATGGAGGTTAGTCTGAAACACAAGATGGAGGTCAGTCTGAAACACAAGATGGAGGTCAGTCTGAAACACAAGATGGAGGTTAGTCTGAAACACAAGATGGAGGTTAGTCTGAAACACAAGATGGAGGTTAGTCTGAAACACAAGATGGAGGTTAGTCTGAAACACAAGATGGAGGTTAGTCTGAAACACAAGATGGAGGTCAGTCTGAAACACAAGATGGAGGTCAGTCTGAAACTCAAGATGGAGGTCAGTCTGAAACTCAAGATGGAGGTCAGTCTGAAACACAAGATGGAGGTCAGTCTGAAACTCAAGATGGAGGTCAGTCTGAAACACAAGATGGAGGTCAGTCTGAAACACAAGATGGAGGTTAGTCTGAAACACAAGATGGAGGTCAGTCTGAAACACAAGATGGAGGTTAGTCTGAAACACAAGATGGAGGTCAGTCTGAAACACAAGATGGAGGTTAGTCTGAAACACAAGATGGAGGTTAGTCTGAAACTCAAGATGGAGGTTAGTCTGAAACACAAGATGGAGGTCAGTCTGAAACACAAGATGGAGGTCAGTCTGAAACTCAAGATGGAGGTTAGTCTGAAACTCAAGATGGAGGTCAGTCTGAAACTCAAGATGGAGGTCAGTCTGAAACACAAGATGGAGGTCAGTCTGAAACACAAGATGGAGGTTAGTCTGAAACACAAGATGGAGGTCAGTCTGAAACACAAGATGGAGGTTAGTCTGAAACACAAGATGGAGGTCAGTCTGAAACACAAGATGGAGGTCAGTCTGAAACTCAAGATGGAGGTCAGTCTGAAACACAAGATGGAGGTTAGTCTGAAACACAAGATGGAGGTTAGTCTGAAACACAAGATGGAGGTCAGTCTGAAACACAAGATGGAGGTTAGTCTGAAACACAAGATGGAGGTCAGTCTGAAACACAAGATGGAGGTTAGTCTGAAACACAAGATGGAGGTTAGTCTGAAACTCAAGATGGAGGTTAGTCTGAAACACAAGATGGAGGTTAGTCTGAAACTCAAGATGGAGGTTAGTCTGAAACACAAGATGGAGGTTAGTCTGAAACACAAGATGGAGGTCAGTCTGAAACACAAGATGGAGGTCAGTCTGAAACACAAGATGGAGGTCAGTCTGAAACACAAGATGGAGGTCAGTCTGAAACACAAGATGGAGGTCAGTCTGAAACTCAACATGAATCTTGTACTTGAGAAAAAGTAGAAGTACTCAGATCTTGTACTTGAGTTAAAGTAGAAGTACTCAGGTCTTGTACTTGAGTAAAAGTAGAAGTACTCAGATCTTGAACTTGAGTAAAAGTAGAAGTACTCAGATCTTGTACTTGAGTAAAAGTAGTAGTACTCAGATCTTGTATTTGAGTAAACGTAGAAGTACTCAGGTCTTGTACTTGAGTAAAAGTAGAAGTACTCAGATCTTGTTCTTGAGTAAAAGTAGAAGTACTCAGGTCTTGTTCTTGAGTGAAAGTAGAAGTACTCAGATCTTGTACTTGAGTAAAAGTAGAAGTACTCAGATCTTGTGCTTGAGTAAAAGTAGAAGTACTCAGATCTTGTGCTTGAGTAAAAGTAGAAGTACTCAGATCTTGTACTTGAGTAAAAGTAGAAGTACCAGAGTGTAGGAATACTCTGTTTCAGTCAAAGCATTCAAAATGTTCCTCAAGTGAAAGTAGAAAGTATTCTCATCTAAATATAGTGAAAGACAGTGAAAGTAGTCGTTGTGCAGATTGGTCCATTTCAGAATAATATATATATGTTTTATAAAGATTGATCATGAAAGTGTTCTCAAAGCTGGTGAAGGTGCAGCTAGTCTGAAGTACTTTGTAGACTGCAGGGTAGCTGGTGGAGGTGCAGCTAGTCTGAAGTACTTTGTAGACTGCAGGGTAGCTGGTGGAGGTGCAGCTAGTCTGAAGTACTTTGTAGACTGCAGGGTAGCTGGTGAGGTGCAGCTAGTCTGAAGTACTTTGTAGGGGCTGGTGGAGGTGCAGCTAGTCTGAAGTACTTTGTAGACTGCAGGGTAGCTGGTGGAGGTGCAGCTAGTCTGGAGTACTTTGTAGACTGCAGGGTAGCTGGTGAAGGTGCAGCTAGTCTGAAGTACTTTGTAGACTGCAGGGTAGCTGGTGGATTCACTCCAGGTGGAACTAAAGTCTGATTCAACACTTGATTATATTTCACATCATTCATCTGTGAAGTAACTAAAGGTATTAAATACATGTAGTGGAGTAGAAGTACACAGTAGCAGACAATGAAAATACTCAAAGTAAAGTACAAGTACCTCTAAATTGTACTGAAGTATTTGAGCAAATCTTTCTAGTTATCGAAACTAGTTTTAACAACAAAGTCAAATGAATTCCTCTTAAAGTCAAAACGTCTTACTTCCAGTTCTTCTCTCTAACTTCAGGATCTCATGTTTCTGTTTCTTTGAATCCACGAAGTTCAGAAGAGTTATTTTAACAACGATAAAACCTGATATATTTTCCGTTGTTTCTTTTTACAGGGAAGTTGTTGTTATGACACCGACGTGCCCGACCTTCCGTGTTCGTGTAGAAACAACAACGCCACACACAGTTCCGCTTACAAACCAAGCTTTATGTTACAAGAAGCGCAACTTTATTATTATTATTATTATTTATAAACTGTATTAACCAAGAGTCATTTACAAACCTTTAATGCACTTTATTTCAGTCAGTTCTAATGGTGCAAATCAGTATGATAAAACAAATTAAATAACCTTATTAATGCTGTGTCCTTGTGATAAACGTTGTTTTATTGCTTGTTTTTAATTGGACGTGTTATCTGATTTGTTTACCTTTGTTAAGAGTCTTTGAACACATGATAAATAAAATGTATTAATGTTATTATTATCACAATAATACGGCGGAACTAATGATTGGTGATCCCGGGGAACAACATGTAAGAGCACAGCGGATATGTCGTCAAAGACGTTCGATATTTCTCCAGCGTTGCCCGTCATTACAAGAAACCCGTTTTCGAACGTGAATATGTAAACCCCGCCCGGGTAGAATAACACGTGACAACAAACCGAACGTACGTTACATTTCCCGCGCAGTATTCTCTCGTCTTGGCTCCTTCAGTGAACAGCTTCAAAATGGCAGGAATATATGACGTCCCGAAACCCAGAATAATCTGCTCTATGTTGTCGCAGAACATCAACAAACCCGTCTGCTTCGTCGGTCGTGTGGAGAAGGTCAGTATGAGTTTATAAAAGTGGAGTTAAAATGTTGTTTTAATGGTTAAAAGGTGGATTAACGTGTTGGTTTTCCCGCCATGTTAGGTCCACCCGTCGGGGAAGACGTTCACAGTCTGTGATGGAGAAGGGAAAACAGCCACTGTGGAGCTGAATGATCCTGTGAGTACAGTTAGTAATACTTTACTTTAACTAGTGTCACTATCAGGTGTTACATAGTGTATCTACAGGCCTTTCTACGTCATTAGGAGCCACTCTTTAGCCCTTAAAAAAACACGGTTTATTCTTGTATTGTGAAAGCTGTAATTTACCTAAAACTACATGCCATGTTTTCATATTCAGCATATTGATGTCATGTCTTGATCTTTGCACATTTTAACAACATTTAATCGTTAAAACCTTTTAAAATAAAGGTTTTTTTGGAAGCTAGTGTAGTTTCTCTGTCAGAACAGTATGACCACATTGATAACACTGAACAACACATGTGTACAGCAGCGATTTAATGATTTTATTTGGCTAGAAGTTCCTGTTATTTGACATTATTTAAGATGCAATGGATATATATCCTCCTCTTTTATATTGATAATATTAATGAAGATTTATACAATAGGTGCAAAGTGCAACACAAATGAGGAATTCAAATATATTATATGTGTTTGGAAAAGATAGGAGGAAAATAATAGTACAAATAATTCAGATTTAAAAATAAATCTGAATGTTTAATTTAGACTTTTTCTCAGATTTCCGAATTAATATTTTGAGAAAAAGTCTAAATGAATTTGACTTTTTTTCGGATCCTTTTCGTTTAAAATTTGAATTTTCTCCATAAATACAAAATTGTTCAGAGAAAATATCAGATTTGTTAGAAAGAAAGATAAACAAAAAAAATGATCAATGTTTTCAGAAAGGAACTTCCTTCAGAATTATGAAAACATTTTTTGATTAGCTTTTGAAGTTTTTTTAATTAAACTGAGAAACATTTTTAAAAGATAAAATCAGAGTTAAGATATTCAGGTTAAAACCTTTTTGCACTCAGGCAGCTTCTGAACGTAATATTACAATTCTAGGAAAGAGGTAAAAAAGGTTAGATAATAAACAAATAGAAAATGATCCAATAGTGTACGACAGAAAAAAACCTGTCAACTTTTATATTTCCTGTTTGTTATATTTTGGAGCTTTACTAATCCCGAGGGGAAACTCAGTAGTTTAACAGCAACAGGCTGAGAATGAGAAACAGGACAGATTCTCACAGATTAGAGATTAATACAATTAAAGATACAAATACAATTGTATATACAGTTAAGTAACTTTAAAATAAGAAATTAATTAAAATCAACATATATATGACCCAAATATGTATATATGTTGATTAAGCTATTCGGGTGGCCCACGCATCCACCCCCCCTCAAATAAGAAAATACATGCGAGTTCATGGCTACTGTAATTTTTAACTAGCTACTGTAAGTCGCTTTGGAATAAGGCGTCTGCTAGGCGTTTAGCAGACGCCTTATTCCAAAGCGACTGACAGTGACCGATTACAGGGACATTCTCCCTGGAGGAACCGAGGGCTACGTGCCTTGCTCAAGGGCACACTAGTGGTGGTGTTCCAGGCGGGATTTGAACTCATCATCAGCCCACCTCACTCTCCAGTAGACCACCAAAAACATAAACACATCATTTGTGGCGGACGACATTTACTCAATGTATGAGAAACACTTAGGGCGCGTTCACAGCTGCCTCGCATCGTCCGGTGGAATCGAACCCTGGAGCGTTCAGCCGCTTGGTTCGTTTGGGTCGGTGTGAACGCAGCCCTCTGAAGTGAACGACCGCCCTCTGGTCCGCTAAAGAGGTGGTCTCGGATCGCTTGCTAGTGAACTCTGGAGCGGTTCATGGAGTGAACGCAGTCCGCACCAAAACATAGGAAGCGTATTTACGAGTCACGAGAACGCGGATGTCTTCAAAATCTTTAGCGAACGAGCGAAGCAGGATGAAGAGTTGAACAGTGTCGTGTAAAGTGAAAATGCTCCGTCAGCTACATCAAAGTCAGAACACCTGTCGGTGAAACGCCCTCCTGACCGCAGAACGTCTCATTATGTCATGTTTTTTAACGCACGTTGTCTGATTTATATAATCGTATGCGCGGGCGCTAGCGTCTGCTGATCTCCAGATTAACAGCAGCACGAGAATAACCTGCCCAAAGTGCCGATGCTCCATGGCGGCGGCTCCGGGAGAAATTGCGGTGCGTTTTTACCCCTTAATGTCTGACCAATGGGTGAACAGCATTTCCGAGCACATGACTTGTGTTTAAAGTTTGTAGTCCGTTTGAGTTTTGCCGTGTGAACGCAAACCGGACCTTCTGGAAATGAAACTGTGGTCTGGTGCGAGAGAGCCGTCTGTGTGAAAACAGTGTTTTTATATCCAGTACTTGTGTATATGGGCTTAACGAAGCGTATCTCATCTTTATACACAATGCAAATGGTACAAATACCTTTTATCCAGTCGATAACACGTGTTCTTGGTCCCGCAGCTGGACGAGGAGCTGAGTGGAGTCGTGGAGGTGATCGGGATGGTTTCCAATAAAGGCGTCATCATGGCCACGACTTACAGCCTGCTGAGAGACGACAAGGGCGTCCCGTTCGGTGAGCTTTCATCTGCAGTTCTTTGATGAAGCTTTGATTCGTTCTGACTTTTTCTCAGAGTTTTGAGAAGAAGCGAAATGTTAAAACACGTGAACGTGGAAATGGTTCTCCCGTTTTGCTTCTGAAATAATTGAAGGATCAGCTCTGGAAGTTATTTACTAAAACATCAAAATGAGTTTTTCTGAACTTTTTATTTTAAAATGTGAAAGATATCCGTGTTTTTCACAGATTTACGAGAAAAGAAAGTCTGAAAAAAACATTTGACTTTCTTCTTTTTTTGGTGAAGTTTAAAAAAATGAACTCAGAACTTTGAGGCAATTATTTTTAGTTTTTTGCATTAACAACAAACACACATTACATCAAAGGACTCGGTCTTTAATTCATGTCTTCATAGTGTCTTCATGTCTTCCTCATGTCTGCATAGTGTCTGAAGTCTTCCTCATGTCTTCCTTGTGTCTTAATGTCTTCCTCATGTCTTCATAGTGTTTTCCTCGTGTCTCAATGTCTTCCTCGTGTCTTCATGTCTTCCTCATGTCTGCATAGTGTCTTCATGTCTGCATAGTGTCTGAAGTCTTCCTAATGTCTTCATAGTGTCTTCATGTCTTCCTCATGTCTGCATAGTGTCTGAAGTCTTCCTCATGTCTTCATAGTGTCTTCATGTCTTCCTCATGTCTGCATAGTGTCTGAAGTCTTCCTCATGTCTTCATAGTGTCTTCATGTCTTCATAGTGTCTTCCTCGTGTCTTAATGTCTTCATCGTGTCTTCATCATGTCTTCTTCATCGTGTCTTCATGTCTTCATCATGTCTTCTTCATCGTGTCTTCTTCGTGTCGTCCTCGTATCTTCATCATGTCTTCATGATGTCTTCTTTGTGTCTTCCTCATGTCTTCCTCGTGTCTTCTTTGTGTCTTCCTCATGTCTTCCTCGTGTCTTCTTTGTGTCTTCATCATGTCTTCCTCGTGTCTTCATCATGTCTTCCTCGTGTCTTCATGTCTTCCTCATGTCTGCATAGTGTCTTAAGTCTTCCTCATGTCTTCATAGTGTCTTCCTTGTGTCTTAATGTCTTCCTCATGTCTTCATAGTGTCTTCCTCGTGTCTCAATGTCTTCCTCATGTCTTCATAGTGTCTTAATGTCTTCATAGTGTCTTCCTCGTGTCTTAATGTCTTCATCGTGTCTTCATCGTGTCTTCCTCATGTCTTCATCGTGTCTTCCTCATGTATTCATCGTGTCTTCCTCATGTCTTCCTCGTGTCTTCTTCGTGTCTTCCTCATGTCTTCCTCGTGTCTTCATCGTGTCTTAATGTCTTCATCGTGTCTTAATGTCTTCCTCATGTCTTCATCGTGTCTTCATGATGTCTTCATCGTGTCTTCATCGTGACTTAATGTCTTCCTCATGTCTTCATCATGTCTTCCTTGTGTCTTAATGTCTTCATCGTGTCTTAATGTCTTCATCGTGTCTTCCTCATGTCTTCATAGTGTCTTCCTCGTGTCTTAATGTCTTCCTCATGTCTTCATCGTGTCTTCCTCATGTCCTCTTCGTGTCTTCCTTGTGTCTTAATGTCTTCATAGTGTCTTCCTCGTGTCTTAATGTCTTCATCGTGTCTTCCTCGTGTCTTCATAGTGTCTTCCTCGTGTCTTAATGTCTTCATCGTGTCTTCCTCGTGTCTTAATGTCTTCATCGTGTCTTCCTCATGTCCTCTTCGTGTCTTCCTCGGGTCTTAATGTCTTCCTCATGTCTTCATCGTGTCTTCCTCATGTCCTCTTCGTGTCTTCCTCGTGTCTTAATGTCTTCCTCGTGTCTTAATGTCTTCATCGTGTCTTCCTCATGTCTTCATAGTGTCTTCCTCGTGTCTTAATGTCTTCATCGTGTCTTCCTCATGTCCTCTTCGTGTCTTCCTCGTGTCTTAATGTCTTCATCGTGTCTTCCTCATGTCTTAATGTCTTCCTCGTGTCTTCCTCATGTCCTCATCGTGTCTTCCTCGTGTCTTAATGTATTCCTCATGTCTTCATAGTGTCTTCCTCATGTCTTCATAGTGTCTTTATCATGTCTTCTTAATGTCCTCATCGTGTCTTCCTCATGTCTTAATGTCTTCCTCGTGTCCTCTGTCCTCTTCAGACCTGGAGCTGTACACTGAGGCTCTGAAGGTGATCCATGACTTCCCGCAGCACTACCCGTTCCAGATGGCTCTCAGCGGATGAGTCCTGTTCCCACTTTCTGTACAAAATGTGTTTCATTAAATAACTTCTGTCGTTCAAATTAAAATGTGTAAAGACGACCAGTCGCACGGTTCGGTTTTATTTTGCAGGAAATTCTTAATTTTTGTTTTTAATTTTAGATCTGAGAAAATAATTTTTGCAGAAGAAAAGTCAGAATTCAGATTTTCTTCTCGGAATAAAAACATTTTATTTTTATCGGAAGTAAAAAATATATATTTTTGCCTTTTTTATTTATTTAGTTTGAGAAAGTCACCGGTGCGCCAAGTAGGAGGTGGAGCACACTGTGTGTGTGTGTGTGTGTGTGTGTGTGTGTGTGTGTGTGTGTGTGTGTGTGTGTGTGTGTGTGTGTGTGTGTGTGTGTGTGTGTGGTGTGTGTGTGTGTGTGTGTGTGTGTGTGTGTGTGTGTGTGTGTGTGTGTGTTTCCTTCTATATAACACATATTAAAAAAACATTTATTTTTTGTAGTTCTGAGAAAAAAAAGCCAGAATTCTGACTTTTCTCTCAAAAAAAAAAAAAATCCCCCAAAAGGTTTTCATGTGGCTTTAATCCTCTTCCACAGTTTGAGTCTATGGATATATTGAGTGGATGCAACACGATTTCCCCAAATGTTCCCGAGCCGTGTGAACGATGCGAGGCTTCAATCTGCTCGTCCGTCAGGATGATTGATGACCTCGACTCTGACATTAGATTTGATCAAAGAGGAAATGACTGCTGTGAGAAAAAATCACTGTTCGGAAAACCGACTGTATATCATTAGAGGGGGGGGGGGGGGGGGGGGGGTACTGTCAGGGGGGTACAAGAAGCCTCTATATAGCCTGGGGGGGGCATGTTCCTGCAAGCCCAGACATCTGCTCACACACACTCATATAAACTCATTCTCATCATTAAATCCCCAAAAGATGAATATTTTCTTGCTTTTTTTCTGAGGAATCTGAGAAAAAAAAAAATCTAAAAGTTTCCTGAAAAGTCTTATTTTTTCTAATTATTATCATTTTTTATTTTTTTCAGAATTCATCTCGAGTTTTGAGAGAAACGTCTAAAAATATACGATACAAATATATTTCTTATTTTCTCAGAAAAATTTAACTTTTTCCCGAATTCTGACTTTTTTCTCATAATCTTGAGAAAAAATACATTTTGAAAAATGTTTGGTAAAAATAGAAAAAATAACAGGTTTCTCAGATTATTGAGGAAAGTCAGAAAAAAAATTGTTTACACAACATTTCCAAAAATGTATTTAATGTTTGCTGTTCAGAAAATGATAGCACAAAGAATTATGATTTAAAAAAAGTCAGATATTTTTGTTGTTGAAGTTTCTATTCAACTTTTCCTCAGAATTCTAAAATCTAATCTCAGGTTTTAGTTTTAACCCCTCACTGACCCAGTGTATCAGCTCATGCTGTCCTCACTGAGCTCAGGCACCTGCACCCTCTTGTTCTGCAGCATGTGGATTACTCTCTCTGAACTAGCTAAACACACGGGTCTGGGCTAGAGTTCTTCAGAGTTGATGTGGCTTCTCATCCGTGTGGTCAACCCGTGGCATGTCTCGTGAATTCTCCGGCCGAAGCTCCAAATAACCCGTCAGTGTTTGTCATCAAAGCTCCAGCTCTCCTCGTGTCTCTGAGTCCTGACTCCATCAGAGCTCCAGCTCTCCTCGAGTCTCTGAGTCCTGACTCGATCCGAGCTCCAGCTCTCCTCGTGTCTCTGAGTCCTGACTCCATCAGAGCTCCAGCTCTCCTCGTGTCTCTGAGTCCTGACTCCATCAGAGCTCCAGCTCTCCTCGTGTCTCTGAGTCCTGACTCCATCAGAGCTCCAGCTCTCCTCGTGTCTCTGAGTCCTGACTCCATCAGAGCTCCAGCTCTCCTCGTGTCTCTCTGAGTCCTGACTCCATCAGAGCTCCATCTCTCCTCGTGTCTCTGAGTCCTGACTCCATCAGAGCTCCAGCTCTCCTCGTGTCTCTGAGTCCTGACTCCATCAGAGCTCCAGCTCTCCTCGTGTCTCTGAGTCCTGACTCCATCAGAGCTCCAGCTCTCCTCGTCTCTCTGAGTCCTGACTCCATCAGAGCTCCAGCTCTCCTCGTGTCTCTGAGTCCTGACTCCATCAGAGCTCCAGCTCTCCTCGTGTCTCTCTGAGTCCTGACTCCATCAGAGCTCCAGCTCTCCTCGTGTCTCTGAGTCCTGACTCCATCAGAGCTCCAGCTCTCCTCGTGTCTCTGAGTCCTGACTCCATCAGAGCTCCAGCTCTCCTCGTGTCTCTGAGTCCTGACTCCATCAGAGCTCCAGCTCTCCTCGTCTCTCTGAGTCCTGACTCTCCTCGTGTCTCTGAGTCCTCACTCCATCAGAGCTCCAGCTCCACAACAAGTTAGAAAATATGTCAGATATTTTTCACTGAATTTTGAGAAAAAAAGTCAGAAATACAAAAAATCTGCTTCTCAGAATTATGAGAAAACATTTTGTTGGTTTTTTGTTGTCGTTTTTTTTTTTTTTTAAACTCAGAGAAACTTTAAAAATAGAAAATGAAATCAGACTCTCCTCTTCTCCTCTCCCGTGTATCCTGATAATAAATGCTTTATGTTATTGATTATCCAAACGTCACGCCTCGTGATTTACTCTTTCATGGGATTGTTAAACTATTAGGTGAAATTCTTTGGTGAGTTAACAGCTCTGCGGGCGAAGTGAGGCACGTTGCACTGCGGAGAGCCCTCAAACGGTCCCACACGTTAATCCTCTTTAAACTGAAAACAACCCTTTAAAGCAAATAGACCTTCATGTCAGACTCAGAGCCCTCCATTCATCCCCCAGAGGGACACGCAGAACGAGCCACAGCTCAATGTTTCCTCAGAAGCGTTTATGTGCTGCGACTCGCCATCCGTCAGAATACGTCTCTTCTCTTCTTCACGTCTTTGTCTGATGTTTAAGGTTCTGCTTGTTAACCGCTCGATGACCACAGAAATCCCTGACTTTATGACCATTGGCATACCTCCGGAGCAGAGGTGGGAAGTAACTAAGTACTGAGTACTTCTGGAGGTCATTAGTTCATACCCCACATACCGAGCCGACACTCTTTACAACTCAGTGTCCGTGTTTATATATATACTGAGACGGCAAAAGTACTCACATCCTGTACTCAAGTAGAAGTACAGATACTCGTGTTTAAAAATACTCTGGTGAAAGTAGAAGTACTGACTAAACTTCTTTACTCAAGTCAAAGTAAAGAGGCTTTGAAGTGTACTTCAGTAAAAAGTACCCATAGCTAGCAGCTGCTTTAAAGAGTACCTGACCTCCCTTTATATCAATAGAACAATAAAGTCATTGTTAGCTAATGAATGTTTCCATGGTGACCAACGGCAACATGACAACGTTTCCATTGGTCCCTCTTCTTTAGAGAAGACCAGGAAGTGATGGATACACGGATAGAAAGTACAGTTATTTGGGTTCAACATGTAAGAAGTAGAAAGTACAGGTATTTGAGTTCAACATGAGAGAAGTAGAAAGTACAGGTATTTGAGTTCAACATGAGAGAAGTAGAAAGTACAGGTATTTGTGTTCAACATGAGAGAAGTAGAAAGTACAGGTATTTGAGTTCAACATGTGAGAAGTAGAAAGTACAGGTATTTGGGTTCAACATGTGAGAAGTAGAAAGTACAGGTATTTGAGTTCAACATGAGAGAAGTAGAAAGTACAGGTATTTGAGTTCAACATGTGAGAAGTAGAAAGTACAGGTATTTGGGTTCAACATGTGAGAAGTAGAAAGTACAGGTATTTTAGTTCAACATGTAAGAAGTAGAAAGTACAGGTATTTGGGTTCAACATGTGAGAAGTAGAAAGTACAGGTATTTTAGTTCAACATGTAAGAAGTAGAAAGTACAGGTATTTGGGTTCAACATGTAAGAAGTAGAAAGTACAGGTATTTGAGTTCAACATGTAAGAAGTAGAAAGTACAGGTATTTGAGTTCAACATGTAAGAAGTAGAAAGTACAGGTATTTGGGTTTAACATGTAAGAAGTAGAAAGTACAGGTATTTGAGTTCAACATGTAAGAAGTAGAAAGTACAGGTATTTGTGTTCAACATGTGAGAAGTAGAAAGTACAGGTATTTGAGTTCAACATGTGAGAAGTAGAAAGTACAGGTATTTGAGTTCAACATGTAAGAAGTAGAAAGTACAGGTATTTGAGTTCAACATGTAAGAAGTAGAAAGTACAGGTATTTGGGTTCAACATGTGAGAAGTAGAAAGTACAGGTATTTTAGTTCAACATGTAAGAAGTAGAAAGTACAGGTATTTGGGTTCAACATGTAAGAAGTAGAAAGTACAGGTATTTGAGTTCAACATGTAAGAAGTAGAAAGTACAGGTATTTGGGTTTAACATGTGAGAAGTAGAAAGTACAGGTATTTGAGTTCAACATGTGAGAAGTAGAAAGTACAGGTATTTGAGTTCAACATGTGAGAAGTAGAAAGTACAGGTATTTGAGTTCAACATGTGAGAAGTAGAAAGTACATGTATTTGAGTTCAACATGT
Source organism: Pseudochaenichthys georgianus (assembly GCF_902827115.2). Taxonomy (NCBI): domain Eukaryota; kingdom Metazoa; phylum Chordata; class Actinopteri; order Perciformes; family Channichthyidae; genus Pseudochaenichthys; species Pseudochaenichthys georgianus. The sequence continues at coordinate 26,875 of NW_027262508.1, forward strand.
GAGAAGTAGAAAGTACAGGTATTTGAGTTCAACATGTGAGAAGTAGAAAGTACATGTATTTGGGTTTAACATGTGAGAAGTAGAAAGTACAGGTATTTGGGTTCAACATGTAAGAAGTAGAAAGTACAGGTATTTGGGTTTAACATGTGAGAAGTAGAAAGTACAGGTATTTGAGTTCAACATGTGAGAAGTAGAAAGTACAGGTATTTGAGTTCAACATGTAAGAAGTAGAAAGTACAGGTATTTGTGTTCAACATGTGAGAAGTAGAAAGTACAGGTATTTGAGTTCAACATGAGAGAAGAAGAAAGTACAGGTATTTGAGTTCAACATGAGAGAAGAAGAAAGTACAGGTATTTGGGTTTAACATGTGAGAAGTAGAAAGTACAGGTATTTGTGTTCAACATGTGAGAAGTAGAAAGTACAGGTATTTGAGTTCAACATGTAAGAAGTAGAAAGTACAGGTATTTGAGTTCAACATGTAAGAAGTAGAAAGTACAGGTATTTGAGTTCAACATGTAAGAAGTAGAAAGTACAGGTATTTGAGTTCAACATGTAAGAAGTAGAAAGTACAGGTATTTGAGTTCAACATGTAAGAAGTAGAAAGTACAGGTATTTGAGTTCAACATGTAAGAAGTAGAAAGTACAGGTATTTGAGTTCAACATGTAAGAAGTAGAAAGTACAGGTATTTGAGTTCAACATGTAAGAAGTAGAAAGTACAGGTATTTGAGTTCAACATGTAAGAAGTAGAAAGTACAGGTATTTGGGTTCAACATGTAAGAAGTAGAAAGTACAGGTATTTGTGTTCAACATGTAAGAAGTAGAAAGTACAGGTATTTGAGTTCACAATGTAAGAAGTAGAAAGTACAGGTATTTGAGTTCAACATGTAAGAAGTAGAAAGTACAGGTATTTGAGTTCAACATGTAAGAAGTAGAAAGTACAGGTATTTGAGTTCAACATGTGAGAAGTAGAAAGTACAGGTATTTTAGTTCAACATGTAAGAAGTAGAAAGTACAGGTATTTGGGTTCAACATGTAAGAAGTAGAAAGTACAGGTATTTGGGTTTAACATGTGAGAAGTAGAAAGTACAGGTATTTGAGTTCAACATGTAAGAAGTAGAAAGTACAGGTATTTGTGTTCAACATGTAAGAAGTAGAACGTACAGGTATTTGAGTTCAACATGTAAGAAGTAGAAAGTACAGGTATTTGAGTTCAACATGTAAGAAGTAGAAAGTACAGGTATTTGAGTTCAACATGTAAGAAGTAGAAAGTACAGGTATTTGAGTTCAACATGTGAGAAGTAGAAAGTACAGGTATTTTAGTTCAACATGTAAGAAGTAGAAAGTACAGGTATTTGGGTTCAACATGTAAGAAGTAGAAAGTACAGGTATTTGAGTTCACAATGTAAGAAGTAGAAAGTACAGGTATTTGAGTTCAACATGTAAGAAGTAGAAAGTACAGGTATTTGAGTTCAACATGTAAGAAGTAGAAAGTACAGGTATTTGAGTTCAACATGTGAGAAGTAGAAAGTACAGGTATTTTAGTTCAACATGTAAGAAGTAGAAAGTACAGGTATTTGAGTTCAACATGTAAGAAGTAGAAA